>NC_088232.1:42921466-42951466 GCF_036934945.1 Oncorhynchus masou masou | reverse complement strand
GCCACTGTACAGCTCCCACTACTACTATAATCCTTCTGTAGGTTTAGATTACAGTGATAAAGGGTCTGGGTTGCGTTCAGAAGGGAACGCGTTGTGGAATGTTTTTATAATGTTCACTACATTTCCCCCACCTGAATGCTCCCCAGGTCTGTGATGAGGTTAGTCGGAGTACAGTAGCTGACAGTAAGTTGTGTTGACAATTTAATGGGTAGCTAGCTAGTTGTTGTGTACAAGGGTTACTGGGCTGGCTGCTGTTTAATGTGTAACCCTCTCACCAGCCTCAAATGTGACTCTCATGATATTACCTTACTTAGAATATCTGAACAGCATGGGATATTAGGTGAGAAGCACATCTCCAATAAGAATCCCTATTGTAAACTCGCTAGGATGATGACAAACTAGGGGATTCATTTCAGATAGAACGATTATAGATTTTTGTTATTATATAAGGATATGCTTTCCCATGTATTAAATGAAACTGAAACAGTAAATGACCAACGCAACAGACATAAGGTTCAAGATGTATATTATCACATTTTCAATGTACCACATCAAAATAAATAAATAATAAACCCCAATGATTTTTCACAACCCATGTCCAAATTAATTGCAAGCTTGGTTAAACCCGTTGGTGCGCGTTGGAGCTCCGCCCCAAAAATGGCGACACACATAAAGTCCCGAAGCACCCCACCGTTGTGGTTACTCACTACTCCTATATATTTCCTCAGTGAAGTATAGCAGTTCCGTGCAGGTGTCCTCACAAGATGCACAGCTATCAATGCAGACAGTGCTCCTTAGCAGCAACACATATCCCATGGTAACATGAACTCGTTAATCTTCCACAAGCAATACTCTCCAGTTCTCGCACGACGCTAGGCTAACCTCGAGGCTGTCAAATACCTCCACAATGAAACGGTAGCTTCAGTTTCTACTTAGTTTTTCTTTAAAAAAATAAATAACTCATTAATAAAATAAAATCAATATTTCCCTTCAAAACTCGGTAGATATGGGTTTTGTTGAACTTTTCTCGTCTTCTTTTATAGTTTTTCTTTCTTTTTCTCTCCATCCTTTTTTCAACGTCTTTCCCTCTTTCTTCAACGTCTCTTTCTCACATTGGCCTCAGCTTAACAAGCTACCTTATTGGTCAAAACTTGAAAGTAAATCAACCTATTTCACTTGTTCTTTAGATGAATATTCCTTCAAAAGAAATGCATTAACGACATAACAATTCAGCAGCATTCAATCACCTTTTAAATCTAATACCAATTAATTATAACAAATAAACTCTACACTTGGTTTTAACAAGGGTATAACACGTGGTTGCTTTGTTCTCGCGTTGTTTTGTTTCCCTGGTGGCAATGAGCATCTGAAAACATGTTTGTTGCTTGTTCACCGTTGTGATGTTTTTAAATGCTTTGGTTTGGCTTACGTCTGAAGGTTCATTAAAAGCGTCTCTGTGTTGTTTCAGCAGTGATGGTATACTTTGGGTTAGTTTAAGTGTTTAATAATTGGCAGTGGGTGTATTTAAAATGTGTTGAATTGTGTTTGCGATTATGTTATGGTTGGATTGTGGTTGTGTTTATAATGTGGTTAGGGTTACTGTTTGGGTCTGTTTCCTTTGCTGCTGTGTTTGACTGTGTCAATGAACATGTTAGTGACCTTGGAGAAAGAGAGTGGGAGACTCAGAAAGAAGGAGAGAAGTCAAGATAGAGAAATAGTATGTGTAAAACAGTGACAAACGAGGAGAAAGATTGTAGAAAGAGGTACAATGAAAAGGGGATATGGAGTTTGTATGGAGAGGTGGAGCAGAGACTGATACAGAAGAGAAACAGATAGACAAGAGGAGGTAGAGAGATGGGATAGAGAGAGAGAAGGGGGTAGAGGTAGAGAGAGGGGGATAGAGGTAGAGAGGGGGGGGTAGAGATAGAGGTAGAGAGAGGGGGATAGAGGTAGAGAGAGGGGATAGAGGTAGAGAGGGGGGGGATAGAGGTAGAGAGGGGGATAGAGGTAGAGAGAGGGGGATAAAGGTAGAGAGAGGGGATAGAGGTAGAGAGAGGGGGATAGAGAGAGGGGGAGAGAGAGAGAAGGGGGATAGAGGTAGAGAGGGGGATAGAGAGAGGGGGATAGAGAGAGAGAAGGGGGATAGAGGTAGAGAGGGGGGAGAGGGGATAGAGGTAGAGAGGGGGGATAGAGAGAGGGGGAGAGAGGTAGAGAGGGGGAGGGGTAGAGAGGGGGAGGTAGTAGAGAGGGGGATAGAGGTAGAGAGAGGGGATAGAGGTAGAGAGAGGGGGATAGAGGTAGAGAGAAGGGATAGAGGTAGAGAGGAAAGCTCTGCCAAGCGCAGGACACACTGGGTCGGTCAGTCGGATGCCTGAATTATTCAACCTGACACACGATATGAAGAGACAGATCAGGAAGAGAGAGAGAGAGAGAGAGAGAGAGAGATATGAAGGGAAAGAGGTGAAAGAGGGAGAGATGAAAGATGTGGGTAGATTGAGTATAGAGGTAGAAATAAAGATATTAATACTGATTTAAACTCAAATGTGTGTGACTGCATGCTTTCCAGCATGTGTTTGTGTGTGACTGGGATGGGGGTGATAGAAGGGGCTTGTCCTCCAGATGTATAGTGGTAGTTTGGCAGATTAAATGTAGATGTATAGTGTTAGTGTTTCACAGATTAAATGGAGATGTTTGGTGTTAGTGTTTGGCAGATTAAATGTAGATGTACAGTCTTGGTGTTTGGCAGATTAAATGTAGATGTACAGTGTTCGTGTTTGGCAGATTAAATGTAGATGTTTGGTGTTAGTGTTTGGCAGATTAAATGTAGATGTTTGGTGTTTGGAAGATGAAATGTAGATGTACAGTTTTAGTGTTTGGCAGATTAAATTAAATGCAGATTAAATGTTGATGTTTGGTGTTAGTGTTTGGCAGATTAAATGTAGATGTACAGTCTTAGTGTTTGGCAGATTACATGTTGATGTTTGGTGTTAGTGTTTGGCAGATTAAATGTAGATGACAGTCTTAGTGTTTGGCACATTAAATGTAGATGTACAGTGTTTGTGTTTGGCAGATTAAATGTAGATGTTTGGTGTTATTGTTTGGCATGTTAAATGTAGATGTTTGGTGTTTGTTTGGCAGATTAAATGTAGATGTACAGTTTTAGTGTTTGGCAGATTAAATGTAGATGTTTGGTGTTAGTGTTTGGAAGATAAAATGTAGATGTTTGGTGTTAGTGTTTGGCAGATTAAATGTAGATGTACAGTGTTAGTGTTTGGCAGATTAAATGTAGATGTTTGGTGTTAGTGTTTGGCAAATTAAATGTAGATGTTTGGTGTTAGTGTTTGGCAGATTAAATGTAGATGTTTGGTGTTAGTGTTTGGCAGATTAAATGTAGATGTTTGGTGTTAGTGTTTGGCAAATTAAATGTAGATGTTTGGTGTTAGTGTTTGGCAGATTAAATGTAGATGTTTGGTGTTAGTGTTTGGCAAATTAAATGTAGATGTTTGGTGTTAGTGTTTGGCAGATTAAATGTAGATGTACAGTGTTAGTGTTTGGTAGATTAAATGTAGATGTTTGGTGTTAGTGTTTGGCAGATTAAATGTAGATGTACAGTGTTAGTGTTTGGCAGATTAAATGTAGATGTACAGTGTTTGTGTTTGGCAGATTAAATGTAGATGTTACAGTGTTAGTGTTTGGCAGATTAAATGTAGATGTACAGTGTTAGTGTTTGGCAGATTAAATGTAGATGTACAGTGTTAGTGTTTGGCAGATTAAATGTAGATGTTTGGTGTTAGTGTTTGGTAGATTAAATGTAGATGTACAGTGTTAGTGTTTGGCAGATTAAATGTAGATGTACAGTGTTAGTGTTTGGCAGATTAAATGTAGATGTTTGGTGTTAGTGTTTGGTAGATTAAATGTAGATGTTGGTGTTAGTGTTTGGCAGATTAAATGTAGATGTACAGTGTTTGTGTTTGGCAAATTAAATGTAGATGTTTGGTGTTAGTGTTTGGGAAATTAAATGTAGATGCTTGGTGTTAGTGTTTGGTAGATTAAATGTAGATGTTTGGTGTTAGTGTTTGGTAGATTAAATGTAGATGTTTGGTGTTAGTGTTTGGTAGATTAAATGTAGATGTTACAGTGTTAGTGTTTGGCAGATTAAATGTAGATGTTTGGTGTTAGTGTTTGGTAGATTAAATGTAGATGTACAGTGTTAGTGTTTGGCAGATTAAATGTAGATGTACAGTGTTTGTGTTTGGCAGATTAAATGTAGATGTTTGGTGTTAGTGTTTGGTAGATTAAATGTAGATGTACAGTGTTAGTGTTTGGCAGATTAAATGTAGATGTACAGTGTTTGTGTTTGGCAAATTAAATGTAGATGTTTGGTGTTAGTGTTTGGCAAATTAAATGTAGATGCTTGGTGTTAGTGTTTGGTAGATTAAATGTAGATGTTTGGTGTTAGTGTTTGGTAGATTATTCCCCTGGCATAATGTAGATGTTTGGTGTTAGTGTTTGGTAGATTAAATGTAGATGTTTGGTGTTAGTGTTTGGTAGATTAAATGTAGATGTTTGGTGTCAGTGTTTGGTAGATTAAATGTAGATGTTTGGTGTTAGTGTTTGGCAAATTAAATGTAGATGTTTGGTGTTAGTGTTTGGCAGATTAAATGTAGATGTATTCCCAGTGTTAGTGTTTGGTAGATTAAATGTAGATGTTTGGTGTTAGTGTTTGGCAGATTGGTATATGTAGATGTACAGTGTTTGTGTTTGGCAAATTAAATGTAGATGTATGCAGATCATCAGTGCCATCATGAGTCACTGACTTTTTGCTTTATTTACTGCCTGTTGTAAAATACAGCCAGATGTGACCAGTAAACCCATTCCCCTGGCATACTGGCATATTCCCTCTGGTACACTGGTATACACACACACTCACACATATTCCCCACACACACACCTTGGCATACATACACACACACACACACACACTTGGCATACACACACACACACACACACATATTCCCTCACTAATAGGGCCTCAGTGTGTGTCTGGTGTATTGTGGTGTGTGTGTGTGTGTGTGTGTGTGGCATGTGTGTGTGTGTGTGTGTGTGTGTGTGTGTGTGTGTGTATTGTGTGTGCATGTCCCTCTGTGCCGCGTGTGTGTGTGAACCTTGGCTGGTATACTTTCCCCCTATCCCTTGGGCCTTGTCCCTTTAGGCAGAGCCATGGCCAAACATCTCTGCTATTCCCCAGGACATTTCCCTCGCAACATGTCTTGCCTGGCATATTCCCCTTGGCATATTCCCTCTGGCATATCCCCCTTGGCATATTCCCTCTGGTATATCCCCCCTTGGCATATTCCCTCTGGTATATTCCCTCTGGTATATTCCCTCTGGCATATTTATACTGCCCTATATAATGCCTGGTGTACAATAGATATTGTGTGGATATTGACTGGGTATTGACTGGGTATTGACTGGTATTGACTGGATATTGACTGAGAATTGACTGGGATATTGACTGGGTATTGACTGGGTATTGTATACTGTATATTGACTGGATATTGACTGGGTATTGACTGGGTATTGACTGGGTATTGACTGGGTATTGACTGGATATTGACTGGGAATTGACTGGATATTGACTGGGAATTGACTGGATATTGACTGGGTATTGACTGGGAAATGACTGGATATTGACTGGGTATTGACTGGGGAATTGACTTGATATTGACTGGATATTGACTGGGTATTGACTGGGAATTGACTGGGAATTGATTTCCCTTGATATTGACTGGATATTGACTGGGTATTGACTGGGAACTGACTGTGTAAATGACTGGGATATTGACTGGATATTGACTGGATATTGACTGGGAATTGACTGGATATTGACTGGTATTGACTGGGTATTGACTGGGTATTGACTGGGAATTGACTTGATATTGACTGGATATTGACTGGGTATTGACTGGGAATTGACTTGATATTGACTGGATATTGACTGGGTATTGACTGGGAATTGACTTGATATTGACTGGATATTGACTGGGTATTGACTGGGATCTGACTGGGAAATGACTGGGTATTGACTGGATATTGACTGGATATTGTTTGGTTTAGGCAAATACCTTTAAAGGGAGTGTGTTTGTTTGACTGTGGCCAAGGGGTCACAGTCTTAGGCCAATTGGACTTAGTCTGTGTCAAACCTATTATAGACCATTGGCATGCCGCTGTCACACAGAACCTAAACCAATCACAGACAAGCACGTTACTGGCACATGGCACAAGCACATTACTGGCACATGGAGACGGCCGCTGTGTGTGTGTGTGTTTGTTTATCGTGTGTTTCACGTGAGAGGGCTGCTACATACACAGACAGACAGACAGACAGACAGACAGACAGACAGACACAGACACACAGACAGACAGACAGACAGACAGACACACACACACACACACACACACACACACACACACACACACACACACACACACACACACACACACAGACAGACCACACACAAGACACACACACAGTCACACACACAAACAGACACAGACACACACACAAACACACAGACAGACAGACAGACAGACAGACAGACAGACAGACAGACAGACACACACAGACAGACAGACAGAAGTGACACACACACAGACAAACAGACACAGACAGACAGACACACATACACATTCAGACATACACACAGGCACACAGACACATTGACACACACACAGACATACACGTAGAAACACACGTATACATGCAGTTATGGCACTGGTACACAGGCTAGGGTTGTTGTGCTTACACCAACACTCAGCGACATGCCAGCAGGTCGATACACACACACACCATAGGAAGACACACCCTTAGTAACAGACAGATAAAAGTATGGCATTTAACGGAGGGATAGACAGGTTTAGAGGAAGGACTGAGACGGGAGGGTATCAAGGTAAGGAATGAGATGAGATAATATGGTGTTTAGATGGAGAGAGATGTTCTCTGGTGGTGTCTCCTTCCTCAGTGTTAGTTCCACAGCCCTTCCACACACACACACGTGGGCACGCACACACACACGCACGCACGCACGCACACACACACACTCCACTGATTAAGTCCCTTCTTGAGGCCACCTTTTATTTATACCATCAAATGGCTGAAAATGATTATTTGTCATGGGAATGGCTCGTTACTGTAAATTCATCCATCTCTAATAAACTAGATGGCTTTAACACAGATGGGCCGCAAACAGATTTGTGGTTCGGGGTGTGTGTGACTGTGTGTGTGTCTGTGTGCGTGTGTGTGTGTGTTTGTATGTGTGTGTGTGAGGGGACAATGGTGATTGGATTGTGGGTTTACAGCGTAGGATTAGCAAAGCAGAATGCCCATCAGGAAAGAACAGAGAGAGCTTTACATCTCTGTCAGTCTCAACCCTCCTCACCTCTCCTCATCCATCTTCACCCCTCATCACCATCCTCACTACTTCTGTCACCTGTTCTCCTGTCATCTTCACCCTCGTCTCACCACACGTCTTGTCACATCCGAGTCCCCCCATTCTACCTCACCTCTCCTTATACATCTTTACCCCTCTTCAGCTATTGGAAAAAGGGTGGACTCGTTTTTTTAACTGTAGTTTGTGCTACTCTGACTGATTGAATTTAAGAAAAAGCTGATGAGGACATTGTTTTCGATGCATAACATTTAGACGTTGTTCCTTTTCAGCTATAGAAGAAGTGACTGCTAAATGCTAAATCCCATTCAGAAGTGGGGAGCATAGCTAGCATACAGAAATCTGTGGTGGCAGTCCAAGTCATTTTTTAACTGCAATGCAGTTGATTGGTGACGATGACATGAACATGTATTGGGATTGACATCAGTGGAGGCTCCTGAGAGGAGGACGGGGAGGACCATCCTCCTCAGTGAATGTCATTTTTTTAATAGTGAAACATTAAAGCACCATGGTGAACCCAGTGGAGAGCTAGCTTCGGTCCTCTTCTGAGTAAATTGACTTCATTACAAAACCTAGGATGCTCATGGTTCTTACCCCCTTCCATAGACTTACATAGTAATTATGACAACTTCCAGAGGACGTCCTCTAACCTATCGGAGCTTTTGCAGCACGAGCTGACATCTTGTCCACCCAATCAGAGAATGACTAGTACTGAAAGCATAAGCTACAGCTAGCTAGCGCTGCAGTGCGTAACATGTGGTGAGTAGTTCACTCAAAGAGAGAGAAAGACATTAGTTGAAAAGTTTTTAACAAATGTATTTATTTAAAAATGAAGGAGAAGCAAGAGGGGGAGTGTGAGATAGAGAAAGAGAGCGGGAGCTATCTATAATTCATCTTTTTTATTCCCTTTCATATGGCTAGCAAATACAACTAGCTAGTATAGCCTACTAAAACACCTGGTTCAAACATACCTAGCTGGCTATGACTATCCATCACTCTTCCAAGTCAAGTTAAGTTTCTGGTTTTATTAATTTATTGCCACCAGGGCCTGCCAGTATAACCGCTAAACTGCTTGCTGCCTACACTGTACTGCACGATTGTAGAGGGTTTACTAACACGTTAGTTCCAGTAGCTATGATGATGTAGGTAGGCTGTGTGTAGAGGTTAGTGGTTATGATATGAAGGTTTGGCTTGGAAAGGTTTTTTCGCCTGGTCACAGACAGTTGATGTGTTGTGCCCTGTAGTCCACAAGCGAAGGGAAACGGTGAGAAGAGGAGAACACGTAGATGCAAGAAGGAATTCTACAACGAGCAAAATGATAATGCTGATGCATATGTTTGAAAAACTTTTCTTAAACGGAAGCAAACGGAACATAGCTGAATTTGTCGAGTAGAAACTCTCGTTTGCAACAGTTGGACTAATGATTACACCCAAGATCAGCTAGATGCAGTCAAGAGTGTGCAAGGCGGTATTCAATCTGTCAGTCTGTCTGTCACCTTAAGTACTCACATTTATCTCTCAATCTGTTTGCACCTATGTTGTAAACCTTCATTCATAGCCTAAGTTGTAGCAACCCCATGATGGGTATCATTCAAATACATTTGAGTATCATGTAGTAGTCTGAACCTATCAATGTTACTTTGAGCTGCACAGTGCATTACATGCTATGAATGACAGTCATCCAATATGCTGTAATAGAAAGAAGACCATGCTCAGCTAAAAAAGAATGATCCTCCCTCATCTTAAATCGTCACCGTCATCACAGCTGGTTCACATCCATGCAACCATTATACTCAAATGTTTACCTCAACATGGTGTGAAATACACATATAAACAATAGCCTAAATGTAGGATCATTTTGCTGTGGGACAATGAGGAGATTGATGCGGTAAAAAGGTCAATGAAGCTCGAGTTATTAAACAATGGAATTGCCATGGAAACACATGGTATGAAGCTCCCAAGTCACCTCATTGCCCCCAGCAAAATTAGCGTACATTTAGGCATTGTTTCTATGTCAATTAAATCATTCAAATGTATTTATAAAGCCCTTCTTACATCAGCTGATATTTCAAAGTGCTGTACAGAAACCGGGCCTAAACCCCAAACAGCAAGCAATGCAGGTGTAGAAGCAGTTAGATTTGGCTAGGAAAAGCTCCTAGAAAGTGTATTTCACACCACATTGAGGTAAACATGCTTGTATGGATGTCAACCCTTTGTTGTAAACCATGTTTGTGTGCATTGTTACATTTCCGAACAAATGCATTACAGCTAAAAATTGACTACCATCAATGATTTCTGTAGGCTAGCCATGCTAACCAGCTTATACAAATGGGGAGTTAGCATTTAGCAGTCACTTCTTCTAAACCAGAAAAGGGACAACTTCTACATGTTATGCAGCTTTAAAACAGCTAAATATATCCAATTCGGATATACTTTCTTCAGGATCGGTGTCCCTTCCACAGGACGGTTGAGCTAAAGTCTAATGCGATTAGCATGAGGTTGTAAGTAACACATTGAACATTTCCCAGGACATAGACATGTCTGATATTGGCAGAAAGCTTAAATTGATGTTAAGCTAACTGCACTGTCAAATCTTTGCAGTAGCTACTACAGTGAGAGAATAACATGCTTTATTGTTTGAAAGTGCACAATTTTGAACATGAAAAGTTATTAAAAAACAAATTAGGTACATTTGGGCAGTTTTGATACAATCATTTTGAACAGAAATGCAATGTTTCAATGGATTGGTCCTTTAAAACTTTTGCACATACACTGATGCCATATAGTGGCCAAAATCTAAATTGTACCTGGGCTGTAATAATACACTATGGCCTTTCTTTTGCATTTCAAATATGATGGTACCAAAAAATATAAAAGAACTGTTGTTTATTTCTTTGTATTATCTTTTACCAGATCTAATGTGTTATATTATACTACATTCCTTTCACATTTCCACAAATGTCAAAGTGTTTCCTTTCAAATGGTCCCAATAATATGCATATCCTTGCTTAAGGACCTGAGCTACAGGCAGTTAGATTTGGGTATGTCATTTTAGGCGAAAACTGAAAAAGGGCTAATCCTTAAGAAGATTTATTAAGTAACCACATTATGGGACTGTTACAATGATAATAATAATATACACAAATCATGACGGATTTGAATCGTGTCCACTTTGTTGTATCAAATTTGTTGAATGTGCTCCAAATCTCGCCATCTATGGGGATCTTTCCCCTATACATTTCCATTGACTCCTTTACTCCATCTATGGGGATCTTTCCCCTATGCATTTCCATTGACTCCTTTACTCCATCTATGGGGATCTTTCCCCTATGCATTTCCATTGACTCCTTTACACCATCTATGGGGATCTTTCCCCTATACATTTCCATTGACTCCTTTACTCCATCTATGGGGCTCTTTCACCTATGCATTTCCATTGACTCCTTTACTCCATCTATGGGGATCTTTCCCCTATGCATTTCCATTGACTCCTTTACTCCATCTATGGGGATCTTTCCCCTACATGTTTCCATTGACTCCTTTACTCCATCTATGGGGATCTTTCCCCTACATGTTTCCATTGACTCCTTTACTCCATCTATGGGGATCTTTCCCCTACATCTTTCCATTGACTCCTTTACTCCATCTATGGGGATCTTTCCCCTACATGTTTCCATTGACTCATTTACTCCATCTATGGGGTTCTTTCCCCTACATGATTCCATTGACTCCTTTACTCCATCTATGGGGATCTTTCCCCTACATGTTTCCATTGACTCCTTTACACCATCTATGGGGATCTTGCCCCTACATGTTTCACTCCATCTATGGGGTTCTTTCCCCTACATGATTCCCTCCACCCCATATGGGGATCTTTCCCCACCATGATTCCATCACCCCACCGACCCATCTTTCCACCATGTGTTTCCATTGACTCCTTTACACCATCTATGGGGATCTTTCCCCTATGCATTTCCATTGACTCCTTTACTCCATCTATGGGGATCTTTCCCCTATGCATCTCCATTGACTCCTTTACTCCATCTATGGGGATCTTTCCCCTACATGTTTCCATTGACTCCTTTACTCCATCTATGGGGATCTTTCCACCATGTGTTTCCATTGACTCCTTTACTCCATCTATGGGGATCTTTCCACCATGTGTTTCCATTGACTCCTTTACTCCATCTATAGGAATCTTTCCCCTACATGTTTCCATTGACTCCTTTACTCCATCTATGGGGATCTTTCCCCTACATGTTTCCATTGACTCCTTTACACCATCTATGGGGATCTTTCCCCTACATGTTTCCATTGACTCCTTTACTCCATCTATGGAGATCTTTCCCCTACATGTTTCCATTGACTCCTTTACTCCACCTATACTCTGCTGTGTGGGATAAATGTATTTAGTATAACAATGACAAATATATAGTTACGGACAGTCATGTTCACATAAACACACATACCACGGACCGTGTAAAAGACATGCATTTATGAAGACAGATAGTGTAAAATAAAGAGAGAGAAGGAGAAAGTGAGAGAGGTAGGAAGTGGAAGGGATAGAGTAAAGGTAGACAGACGGACAGACGGACAGACGGACAGACGGACAGACGGACAGACGGACAGACGGACAGACAGACGGACAGACAGACAGACAGACAGACAGACAGACAGACAGACAGACAGACAGACAGACAGCGAGAGAGAGGCCGAGTGGGCATTACAGGGTAAACCTGATTATGGTGGAATGTGAATTAGATTTGGTAGCAGATGGTGGCGTTAAGGGTGTAAGATGCTTTGCAAGCGTAGCGAGGGGCGAGGGGGAGGGAGAGGGAGGGAGACGGGGGCTAGCGGGAGCAGCTTGCACCGTTTCCTCTCTTCTTGATAGACGGGTATAAATCACGACAATCCTGTCCTGACAGCCAATTTCCCCAATCTGATCTGGTTAAAGAGGCTGCCGGCCTGGGCCCGCTCTGCTCTGCTTCTCACCCCAAACAACAACCGCCCCACCGCCCCAACGCCCTGCCGCCCCCCGCCCCATCACCCCACCGCCCCAACGCCCTGCCGCCCCAACGCCCCACCGCCCCAACCCCCCGCCGCCCCATCACCCCACCGCCCCATGCCCCGCCGCCCCATCACTCCGCCGCCCCAACCCCCCGCCGCCCCATCCCCACTGCCCCACCGCCCACCGCCCCCACCGCCCCATGCCCCGCCGCCCCTCCCCCATCACTCCCCGCGCCCCAACACCCTCCGCCCCACTGCCCCAACATGCCCCGCCGCCCCAACCCCCTGCCGCCCCCATGCCCCAACGCCCCCATCACCCCGCGCCGCCCTCCGCCCCATAGCCCCACCACCCCATCACCCCACCGACCCAACGACAGACACAACCAACGCCATCTTATTGCCTGCACACTCACCTTTCCCTCTCTCCTCTCTTTTCTACCCCTCTCTTCTCTACCCCTCTCTCCCTCTCCCTCCATCCTATCCTCCCATTTCACATCTCATAACCCTGTCATATTTCTGAGAGTAAAATCCTCTTTTATCATTTGTTTAATAAGAAGTGTTTTTTAATCCGGACAAGTTTCAGCAATTTCATTTGATCCCACGTCTGGTTCAAACTTATTTGAGCGTGTGTGTGTGTGTGTGTGTGTGTGTGCGTGTGTGTGTGTGTGCGTGTGGGTTAAACAGATGAGCGGAGACAGCGGAGTCATGTAGTTTTGGAGTATTGCAGCTTATTGAAAAACAGCCAAGTTTGTTTACCCTGAATCCATCCCGGCACGACAGTGTGTGTCAGCCAGGGTGTGTGTGTCAGCCAGGATGTGTGTGTGTCAGCCAGGGTGTGTGTGTCAGCCAGGGTGTGTGTATGTGTCAGCCAGGGTGTGTGTCTGTGTCAGCCAGGGTGTGTGTGTCAGCCAGGGTGTGTGTGTCAGCCAGGGTGTGTGTATGTGTCAGCCAGGGTGTGTGTGTCAGCCAGGGTGTGTGTGTCAGCCAGTGTGTGTGTGTCAGCCAGGGTGTGTGTGTCAGCCAGGGTGTGTGTGTCAGCCAGGGTGTGTGTGTCAGCCAGGGTGTGTGTGTCAGCCAGGGTGTGTGTGTCAGCCAGGGTGTGTGTGTCAGCCAGGGTGTGTGTGTCAGCCAGGGTGTGTGTGTGTGTCAGCCAGGGTGTGTGTGTCAGCCAGGTGTGTGTGTCAGCCAGGGTGTGTGTGTGTGTCAGCCAGGGTGTGTGTGTCAGCCAGGGTGTGTGTGTCAGCCAGGGTGTGTGTGTCAGCCAGGGTGTGTGTGTGTGTCAGCCAGGGTGTGTGTGTGTCAGCCACAGTGTGCGTGTCAGCGAGGGTGTGTGTTCGTGTCAGTGAATGTTTTGAGGGGTCTCTGCACCCCTAATGCTCCCAGATAACACTGCTTATCCACTCACACACCAGACCACGGCTACAAGCAGTGCACACTTTTCATTGAGTGTTTCAAGAAAGGAAAATGTTGTTTTCTATAAAGACTGAACTGAGAGAATAGTGATCATTCTTTTGTCCTTTATTTTTCATTGTTGAGTTTCATATTGTCTTGTATGGTGTTGTGTTGAGTGGTTAAGGGCTGCTCCTACAGCTCTGTTCTCTAGTAACACACACACACACACACACACACACACACACACACACATAGCTACACATACACACACATACCCACATACACACACAGACAGAGCCATATCTTTTGAGGATCGGCCCACCTTGACAGGCCTGTCTTCAGTGAACAAGACCATGCTTCTTTCATATCTGGTCCCATTACACACCCACCTGTTCAACAACATCACCTCAGCAGAAATAACTACACCACATCTATCATTCACATTGACATTTGTGTTGTAGTGGAATGACACAATTTTTCCGAGGTAGGTATATTAAATATAGGAATATGATACCAAAATATTTTATATATTTATTGATATTTGTTACAGATAAATCATAATAATTTCATATTATGTATTTCCAGAAATAACAATGATTCCTGGAGTGTTTTTGGTTTCATTTCTTAAGAAAACTGGATGTACTGGAAGGGAAATATCTAGGAAGGGACAGAATGCGTTTATATAAATAACATAATGGTAAATCAATAGTGTTATATAAATGGCCACAGCTGGAGCTGTACCCTGGTGGTAACCCTTGTTTGATCTAAGACAGGTTAGGAACCACTGGCCTCCGACGTGTGTCACAATCATTACCGTCCCCTCTGCTAGCCCGTCCTACCTCGCGCTTTAACAGTATATATCACAATCATTACCGTCCCCTCTGCTAGCCCGTCCTACCTCGCGCTTTAACAGTATATGTCACAATCATTACCGTCCCCTCTGCTAGCCCGTCCTACCTCGCGCTTTAACAGTATATGTCACAATCATTACCGTCCCCTCTGTTAGCCCGTCCTACCTCGCACTTTAACAGTATATGTCACAATCATTACCGTCCCCTCTGTTAGCCCGTCCTACCTCGCGCTTTAACAGTATATGTCACAATCATTACCGTCCCCTCTGCTAGCCCGTCCTACCTCGCGCTTTAACAGTATGTGTCACAATCATTACCGTCCCTTGTGTTAGCCCGTCCTACCTCGCGCTTTAACAGTATATGTCACAATCATTACCTTCCCCTCTGCTAGCCCGTCCTACCTCGCGCTTTAACAGTATGTGTCACAATCATTACCGTCCCTTGTGTTAGCCCGTCCTACCTCGCGCTTTAACAGTATATGTCACAATCATTACCGTCCCCTCTGCTAGCCCGTCCTACCTCGCGCTTTAACAGTATATGTCTCATTTATTGTGGTCCCCTCTGCTAGCCCGTCCTACCCCGCGCTTTAACAGTATATGTCACAATCATTACCGTCCCCTCTGCTAGCCCGTCCTACCTAGCGCTTAACAGTATATGTCACAATCATTACCGTCCCCTCTGCTAGCCCGTCCTACCTCGCGCTTTAACAGTATATGTCACAATCATTACCGTCCCCTCTGCTAGCCCGTCCTACCTCGCGCTTTAACAGTATATGTCACAATCATTACCGTCCCCTCTGCTAGCCTGTCCTACCTCGTGCTTTAACAGTATGTGTCACAATCATTACCGTCCCCTCTGCTAACCCGTCCTACCTCGCGCTTTAACAGTATATGTCACAATCATTACCGTCCCCTCTGCTAGCCCATCCTACCTCGCGCTTTAACAGTATATGTCACAATCATTACCGTCCCCTCTGCTAGCCCATCCTACCTCGCGCTTTAACAGTATATGTCACAATCATTACCGTCCCCTCTGCTAGCCCGTCCTACCTCGCGCTTTAACAGTATATGTCACAATCATTACCGTCCCCTCTGCTAGCCCGTCCTACCTCGTGCTTTAACAGTATATGTCACAATCATTACCGTCCCCTCTGCTAGCCCGTCCTACCTCGTGCTTTAACAGTATATGTCACAATCATTACCGTCCCCTCTGCTAGCCCGTCCTACCTCGTGCTTTAACAGTATATGTCACAATCATTACCGTCCCCTCTGTTAGCTTGTCTAGTGTAGCGTGAGCCTCGAAGAGACGGCTTTACGGCCATGCGGCCCATTGGACAAATGTGTTTTTGCCATTATCACATTGATTGCATGTAATCAGTGGGTTTATTCTGCAGCCGATAGAGTGAATGACTACTTTCCCAGCCTGTAATGTTATAACAATTGATCTTCCTGCCTCGCCGAGAGACGATTTACATCCGCTGGCTCTCCTTTTATTATGTATTAATCCTCCTCCGACAGAAACAACTGTAATCATCCACCCACCAGTATACAAACACACATGCGCACACCCACACAGGCACACATAACACGTACACAAACACACACACACACACAAACACACCAAGCCCAGCAAGGAACCAGAGGCCATTTGCACATAATTCACCAGAACAGGAAGCCAGTGTTTCTTACCCATAATTCTTCAGAAGAGCAAACTTCTCCCTTCGATTGATGTTCAGAGCTAACAACCTGACTGTGGTTCAATGCAGCTACAGAAACAGCAGAATCAGGATGGTAGCGGAAAGAAGGAGAAAAAAGTCATTGAGTATTGTGATGACATCATCCTATTCATGTAACTATAAAAATGTAAATGCATTGCCTGTCTTTATTTCCCAGCGTTGGCCCTATCTAGATAGATACTTTTGCTTATTGGACTTATTGGACTTTCCTTATCTGTGTGGAGAGGAGACACAATGCATGACACTGATGAAATTATTTCTAAGATTAAGACAAAAGGAGAGAGAAAAACGGAAACAGTGGGGGAAATTATAGAGAAAGAAACAAGTAGAGGAGAGACATGTAAACAGAGCGGTAGAGAGTGGTAGGTGTATTGTGGCCCCCCTCGGTGACTCCCTCTTATACGATGATTGCATGTTTGTCCTAGCAGCTGTCAGAACAGTGAATCAGTGGTCCTTTCCTAATGACACCTTGTCATGGCAGAGTGGTCCACCAACATCACCACACACACACACACACACACACCACTACTGGTCTCCTGTTGATTTCACCACGCCTCGCTTCAGCAAGCCCAGAAAAAAGACAGAGATGAAGAGAAAATGACAGAGAGAGCAGAGGAAAAAAGGAGGGTATGAAAGTGGGTAATCTGTTTGTTTTGTGTACCCCTCGGAGGGGTAACCTTTAGTAAAAGGCAGGTAGACGAAGGTGTTGAATATATGGTGTCGAAGTGAGAAACGGCGTCTTTTTGTCTATTGATGGAGATTGTTTGTGCTTTATATCTGACGTGTGTTAAACTGAGACGCGTCAGGCTGAGTATCAGGGGGCTGGTTAGGCCTTTGTTGTTGCACGGAGATCTGAAAGTGTTTTGATCTGCTGATGATTAAATATCTATTTATCGTTGATTTGAACACAGGGGCCTTCTGGCTTTGAACTGAGCTGAACACAGAGGAGGTTTCTCCATGCCAAAGAAAGAGAAAAAAAGAAAACAATACTTCGACCTGTCATTCATATCAAATATATATATTTTTATCAGTATTTATTTGTTGTTTGCTTAGCTTCCTGATAGTTTCTTTATCTTTCTATTTCAATGTCCCTTTTATCTCTCTTGTTCACTCTCCTTTCTTTCGCTCTGTTTCTCTCCTCTCTTTCGTCAAAACATCATTGTCACGGAGAGCAAGTCGTTAATTTGTCTCCAACGCTGTGATTAATGTGTCCATCCAACAGCACCTTGCGCGCACACGCACACACACGTCACGCATGCACACACACACGCACACACACGGCACGCATGCACACACACACGCACACACACACACGGCACGCATGCACACACACGCACACACAATACCTGGCACCCAGATAAAACATACTTGAGCATGTGCTGCTGATACATTTGCCTCAGATCAATTTGTTTAATGATAATGTCTCTAATATGACTGCCAATAATATGACTGTCTCTAATGTGACTGTCTTCTAATATGACTGTCTCTAATATGACTGCCATTTAATATGACTGCCTTCTTATATGACTGTCTCTGATATGACTGCCATTTAATATGACTGCCTTCTAATATGACTGTCTCTAATATGACTGCCATCTAATATGACTGTCTCTAATATGACTGTCTCTAATATGACTGTTGTCTAATATGACTGTCTCTAATATGACTGTCTCTAATATGACTGTCTCTAATATGACTGGTCTCTAATATGACTGCCATCTAATATGACTGCCTTCTAATATGACTGTCTCTAATATGACTGCCATCTAATGTGACTGTCATCTAATATGACTGTCTCTAATATGACAGTCTCTAATATGACTGTGTTCTAATATGACTGTCTCTAATATGACTGGCTTTTTACATGACTGCCATCTAATATGACTGTCTCTAATATGACTGCCATTTAATATGACTGCCTTCTAATATGACTGTCTCTAATATGACTGTCTCTAATATGACTGCCATCTAATATGACTGTCATCTAATATGACTGTCTCTAATATGACTGTTGTCTAATATGACTGTTGTCTAATATGACTGCCATCTAATATGACTGTCTCTAATATCACGGTCTCTAATATGACTGTTGTCTAATATGACAGTCTCTAATATGACTGTCTCTAATATGACTGTCTCTAATATGACTGTCTCTAATATGACTGTCATCTAATATGACTGTCTCTAATATCACAGTCTCTAATATGACTGCCATCTAATATGACTGTCTCTAATATCACGGTCTCTAATATGACTGTTGTCTAATATGACGTCTCTAATATGACTGTCTCTAATATCACGGTCTCTAATATGACTGTTGTCTAATATGGCTGTCTCTAATATGACTGACATCTAATATGACTGTCTCTAATATCACGGTCTCTAATATGACTGTTGTCTAATATGACTGTCTCTAATATGACTGTCTCTAATATCACGGTCTCTAATATGACTGTTGTCTAATATGACTGTCTCTAATATGACTGTCTCTAATATGACTGGCTTCTAATTTGACTGCCTTCTTATATAACTGTCTTCTAATATGACTGCCTTCTTATATAACTGTCTTCTAATATGACTGCCTTCTTATATGACTGCAATCTCTCTGTGCTCATGAAGATGGAATATTAAGAATTACACAGATGTCTGCCCCTTCACTCTTGGCAACATAAAGAGACAGGCACGTTTAGTGTTCTTTCATTTACTGCAGTGGGCTAAATCAGGGTCACACAGCGTTTCTTGGTCGACTTAAACAAGTGTACTTTGAAACATGTTAGATATGGAGTTGAAATGTATTCCATTTTGAGTTTGCATCCCAAAATTACAATTTACAAACATCACAGAAGACTGAAATATAACAAAACCATTTTTTTTCTTAATAATGTATTTTATTTTTGAAATTATGAAAAATATGAATAACATTCCACTCACTATGTCATTTGACTGCAGGAACGGACGACGTACTATACTATAGAGCAGGGTCTACCTTAATCTCTCTCTCTGTCTCTCTCTTTCTCTCTCTCCCTCTCTCTCTCTCTCTCTCTCTCTCTCTCTCTCTCTCTCTCTCTCTCTCTCTCTCTCTCTCTCTCTCTCTCTCTCTCTCTCTCTATCTCTCTCTCTCTCTCTCTCTCTGTCTCTCTGTCTCTCTCCCTCTCTATCTCTCTCTCTCTCCCTCTCTCTCTCTGTCTCTCTGTCTCTCTCTCTCCCTCTCTCTTTCTCTCTCTCTCTCTCCCCCTCTCTCTCTCTCTCTCTCTCTCTCTCTCTCTCTCTCTCTCTCTCTCTCTCTGTGTTATTTTTTAATCTTCTCTCTCACTCAGTACTACACATGTCATTTTATTCCCTGACAGTTATTGTTCCCATTAATAAGCAGCAACTAAATCTGAGCTCTTAAACTCTTAAACTCTCCTCTTAATGGCCCTCCCAGGGATTGGGGCTGCCTTGCGTTCCTGAAAACAGATACAATAATTTCCTCTCAAATGGTCTCTTCTCTGTCAAAATGGGTTTCCTTTCTTCTAAAATATAGAGCCTAGAATCCCATCCCTCTCGCAGCAAATGGGAATTTTATTGCGTCTAATTTTAGATTAAAGTGGGGCTTGGAATAAAAGCCACCATCTGACAATTGAGTTTATACATAGTTGTGAATATTACAGCCTGTTGTAGACCTGAGGAGAGAGAGAGTGAAGAGAGAGGTTAAACATACTTATGGATAATAACGTCTTGTTTCAGAGTTATGAAGGGGAGTTGTTTTTGCCTCTGGGAAAACCTAAGGGTTGTGTTGTAAAGGGACACCAAGAAGTCTAAATGTTTCTAAACACTTCCTAAAGTGTTTTCCAAAACGTTGCTGTATTTATCAGTTCTCTTCTTGCTGTCTCTTACGGTTGAGCAGCTGTATGTACGTGAGTAATAATCATTTGCTGGGTGCTGTCACGATCATCATAATAACTGGACCAAAGCGCAGCGTGATCTGGGTTCCACATCTTTATTGCTATGTGAACCTCAAAGCAAAGCAAAGCAAAACAAAACAAAAAACGAACAAAACGAACAGTGAAGCTACAATAGTGCTCACAGGCAACTATACATAGTCAAGATCCCACAAAGCACAATGGGAAAAATGGCTGCCTAAACATGATCCCCAATCAGAGACAGCGATAAACAGCTGCCTCTGATTGGGAACCATACCAGGCCAACAAAATCATTAATCACCTAGATAACCCACCCTAGTCACTGTCACGGCCCAACCAACATAGAGAATTAACAGCTCTCTATGGTCAGGATTTGACAGGTGCTTACATTTTTTCTATAGGTACAGTACCAGTTAATAGTGAAGAAATGAAAACTATGAAATAACACGTAAGGAATCATGTAAAAGTGTTTAAAAAAATCCAAATGTATTTTATATTTGAGATTCTTCAAATAGCCACCCTTTGCCTTGATTACAGCTTTGATCACTCTTGGCATTCTCTCAACCAGCTTCCCCTGGAATGCTTTTCCAAGTATTGAAGGAGTTCCCACATATGTTGAGCATTTGTTGGCTGATTTTCCTTCACTCTGTGGTCCAACTAATCCCAAACCATATTAATTGGGTTGAGGTCGGGTGACTGTGGAGGCCAGGTCATCTGATGCAGCACTCCATCACTCTCCTTCTTGGTCAAATAGCCCATACACAGCCTGGAGGTATGTTGGGTCATTGTCCTGTTGAAAAATAAATTATAGTACCGCTAAGCGCAAGCCAGATGGGATGGCGTATCACTGCAGAATGCTGTGGTAGCCATGCTGGTTAAATGTGCCTTGAATTCTAAATAAATCACAGACAGTGTTACCAGCAAAGCATCCCCACACCAACACACCTCCTCCTCCGTGCTTCACGGTGGAAACCACACATGCAGAGATAATCCGTTCACCTACTGTGCATCTCACAAAGACACGGCGGTTGGAACCAAAAATCTCAAATTTGGACTCCAGACCAAAGGACAGATTTCCACCGGTCTAATGTCCATTGCTCTTGTTTCTTGGCCCAAGCAAGTCTCTCCTTCTTATTGGTGTCCTTTAGTAGTGATTTCTTTGCAGCAATTTGACCACGAAGGCCTGATTCACACAGTCCCCTCTGAACAGTTGATGTTGAGATGTGTCTGTTACTTGAACTCTGTGAAGCATTTATTTGGGCTTCAATTTCTGAGGCTGGTGACTCTAATGAACTAATCCTCTGCAGCAGAGGTGACTCCGGGTCTTCCTTTCCTGTGGTGGTCCTCATGAGAGCCAGTTTCATCAGGGCGTTTGGTGGTTTTTGCGACTGCACTTGAAGAAACTTTCATATCAGATGGAAGTCATATTAGATGGCAGTCATATCAGATGGCAGTCATATCAGATGGCAGTCTACCCTGATGAAGACAGCTTGGCTGTCAAAACGTTGGTATTACATTTTTGCATCTGAGCTCCAAGAATGTGCGGCTCTCTTTTATTTTCAAGTCACACAGACTCAACCATGGACACTCGTAATGACAGTTGTAGCTGTTTTGCGTAATGTTTTGCTTTTTCTACCTTCTTGCCCTTTGTTCTGTTGTCTGTAGCCAATATTGTTTCGGATTGACTGACCTTCATGTCTTCATATCACAACTGGCCGTGATTGAGTGTCCCATAAGGTGGCACACAATTGGCCCAGCGTCGTCCGGGTTTGGCCGATGTAGGCCGTCCTTGTAAATAAGAATTTGTTCTTAACTGACTTGCCTAGTTAAATAAAAGTTCAATTAAAAATAATAATAATATTAATATAGACTTGGTCTTTTACCAAATAGGGATATCTTCTGTATACCCCCTACCTTGTTACAACACAACTGAATGGCTCAAATGCATTAAGAAGAAATTAACTTTTAACAAGTCACACCTGTTAATTGAAATTCATTCCAGGTCACTACCTCATTAAGCTAGTTGAGAGAATGCCAAGAGGCAAAGGGTGGCTACTTTGAAGAATTTGATGTCTTCACTATTATTCTTCAATGTATAAATTTCCCTTGAATGAATAGGTGTGTCCAAACATTTGGCTGATACCGTAAAAATGTGTTTTACAGTTTTACAGTCACTTTTACCCTAATTTCAGAACCTTGCAGTCATTTTTTCAAAAGTCCAGACACAAAACTCATTACGGTCATCACTTGTAACACAGGCTGTACAATGTTCAAAACATTGCATTGCGCATTCAGATCTTAAAACCTTGCACCCGCAGAATCATTGGTTCAAATAACTTGTTTATCATGAAATACCATAGGAACATCCATTTACTTCACCCACACCCAAGATACCGATAGTTTCACTGTGTAGTTGTTCGTACAATCATGAAATATTGTAGTACAAAATATGTGATACATGTTTCATTATGGCACTTCACGTAAATACATCACTGTAAAAGTACTAGTAGTGAGAATACTACAGACACAGTGGAATCATTGAACAAAATCTGAAATGTATTGATACAATAAAATCACAACACAGGCTTCATTGAATCAAAGCAAAAATTATTATCTACAAAAATGAAACAAACTACAGTAAAACATCAACTGCAGTGTTCCTCACCTGGCTTACTGTAAAAAGCAAAACAATGTTTGATTACTGTACTTCTATATTTCCATCAACCCTGTCTTTTGGATTCACAATGGATGTCTTCATTAGCCAAACATCTTGGGAAGAATCTTCGGGCATGGTGAATCCAGGCCTGACACTGGTCTGCCGTGATGTCATTGCATGCCTCATCCATGGCCTGGAGAAGGGTGGCTTGTTCGTGAGGGCACCTATCATATACCTTCCACCTCCATTGGAGAAAAATTCCTCAATCGGATTAAGAAAAGGAGAGTATGGGGGTAAGTACAGGGTGGTAAATTGTGGTTGGGCCTGAAACCAGGCTTGCACCATTTGAGCATGGTGGAACCTGACATTATCCCACACAATGACATAGGTTACGCCATCAGCTCTACAGACCTGATTTAGCTCATCAAGGAAGGTTACAAGGAGAGCTGCATTATATGATCCGATACGAGGTCTGCACCCCACCACACCATCCTCTGATATAGTCGCACACATGGTGATGTTGGCCCCACGTTGTCCAGGTATTTGGATTGTTGCCCGCTGGCCAATGAAATTCTGACCTCTCCTCCTTGTCTTGGCCAGGTAGAAGCCTGCCTCATCCAAAAAGAGGAATTTGTGATGGTTTTTGTCAGTATCCAGCTCCATCACCCTCTAAAAATACATTTTGGAAAGAGAATTGATGTAGAATTTTTGGGGAATTTTTCATAACAGGCATTTTGAAACTGAACATACCTGAACATACTCATTCCTCAGTTGCTTCACTCTGCATTTCTTTCAAAAGGCACACGGTATAGCTGTTTTGGAGACCCCTGGTGCCTTTTCAGCATGCGTGCAATAGTCGGCAAACGTATGGCTTCCAGGTTGTTGAACATGTCGTTATCGTCCAAGATGTACTGACGAATTTCTGTAAGGTGAATATCATTTTTGGCCCGACCCAAATTGATCACAGCCCGCTCTTGTTGGTCAGTCAGAACTTTGCTTCTGCCTCCCCTATTTGGCAGAGTCTCAATTCTGTAGGGACAATTACAGTAAGAACACATTTAGTCACATCACCTACTCTGTGGTACACATTGGCATGCAGTATACAGTCATTTGACAATTGAGAGTAGCCTAATGTTTAGTGCACGCTGAGGACTTAACGCTTCTCATTGCGTAAAGTTCTTATGATTGAGGCCACCGTTGATCTTCTGAGGTGTGGTTGAATCATTGTAGCTGCCTCAGTCATTGGCATGCCATGATTTATGACATGGTCTACAACTATTGCTTGGATTTCATTGGAGACTATTTGCTGTTGCTGCCGCTGTCTTGGTCCGTGTCCTCTACTACATTCCCACACACCTTTCTAACGAGGTCTACGACCACCTCTCAGAAGAGGTGCTTGGTCCGTGGCCTTGTCCTCTACTACGTTCCCACACACCTTTCTAACGAGGTCTACGGCCACCTCTCAGAAGAGGTGCTTGGTCCGTGGCCTTGTCCTCTACTACGTTCCCACACACCTTTCTAACGAGGTCTACGACCACCTCTCAGAAGAGGTGCTTGGTCCGTGGCCTTGTCCTCTACTACGTTCCCACACACCTTTCTAACGAGGTCTACGACCACCTCTCAGAAGAGGTGCTTGGTCCGTGGCCTTGTCCTCTACTACGTTCCCACACACCTTTCTAACGAGGTCTACGACCACCTCTCAGAAGAGGTGCTTGGTCCGTGGCCTTGTCCTCTACTACGTTCCCACACACCTCTCAAAAAGAAGAGGTGCTTGTTCCCTGCCATTCCTTTGACCACCACGTATTCCTCCTCCCACTGCTTGACCTCTATTGTGACCTGGATCACCTGCCAGCTCCATGTTATCACTATGTTGTTGTAGGTGGTTACCACTCATTTCACTATATACTCGTACCACAATGTGAAATCAATCATCAGTAACAAGATGGCAGTATTGGAAAAAAATTACAAGGGCCTGAATACATACACTCACCGGCCACTTTATTAGGTACAACTGCGTGTTAACGCAAATAGCCTACTCCTTCGAACAGCGAATCGTGTGGCTGTCTGCAACTCAATATATAGAGTATATAGAGTAGAGAACTTTAGTTGTTGTTTGACAAAGATGTGTAATCTAAACAACGTTGACCATGGTGCCGCACATGGTGATTCCAGCATCTCAGTAACAGCTGGCCTCGTGGGATTTTTACGCACTACAGTCTCTAGAGTTTACAGAGAATGGTGCAATAAACAAAACATAAAACTATGAATTAAGAGTAATGCAACATTTATCATTTTGCGCAGTTGTATCACTTGATACTTCAATCATTGTAATGACATGAATAGACAGTCATCTCAGATGTAATGTGTGAATTGCATTTTGAAATGTAATACTTTGATGTTTGAAGTTGTGTCATTTTGAACAGGTGATTTTAGTTCAGTGAGCAAATGATCTTAGCTTTATGTGTAATGTATCCAAGCAATTGGGAAAAGTGTTAGAGTTGAAAAATGTGCATTTTGTTCATAGGTTTTGAGTTTTGTGTCGAGAGTGTTGACAAATGACATCGGGGTTCTGATATTAGTGCCAGAGTGATTGTAAAAAACTGTAATTCACATGTGAAATGGAAATCTGTTTTTTTGAGACACCCTCATAGAGTGGGGACACAGGGTCTGGCATGCCCCTGGCGCAATGAGGGATAAGTGCCTTGATCAAGGGCACATGGGCAGATTTTTTTACCTCATCGGCTCAGGATTCAAACTAGCGACCTTCCACTGGGGATTCAAACTAGCGACCTTCCACCGGGGATTCAAACTAGCGACCTTCCACTGGGGATTCAAACTAGCGACCTTCCACTGGGGATTCAAACTAGCGACCTTCCACTTACTAGCCCAATTTCCTAACCGCTAGGCTACCTGCCACCCGTGTGTGTGTGTGTGTGTGTGTGTGTGTGTGTGTGTGTGTGTGTGTGTGTGTGTGTGTGTGTGTGTGTGTGTGTGTGTGTGTGTGTGTGTGTGTGTGTGTGTGTGTGTGAGAGAGAGAGAGAGAGAGAGAGAGAGAGAGAGAGAGAGAGAGAGAGAGAGAGAGAGAGAGAGAGAGAGAGAGAGAGAGAGAGAGAGAGAGAGGGGAAGGTTTTTCAGGATTAATCAGCTTGAGGAAGACAGCTGATTTAAGTCAACGTTGTGGGAAATATTTTTCCCTACCCTTCTCTCCTCCTCACCTCTCTCTCTCTCTCTCCCTCTCCCTCTCTCCCTCTCTCTCTCTCTCCTTCCTTCCCTCCATCCCTCCCCTGTTTCTCCTACTCTCCCTCCTCTCATGTCTGGTTTCTAGGTCTCAGTACAGTTAGGTGTTTTACAAGATGACTGGATTTTAGAGCACTCGTTGAGGTAGCATCACTCTTTAATTAAGAGAGAGAGAGAGAGAGAGATCAATTAATTACAGCTGCCATTAACAGTACACTCCTAGGAACTGAAGGGGTGGGGTGAAGGAGATGAGGGGGTGTTGCCGCTAAATAGGTTGATGCTATTGAACAGGGGACTTTCCTTCAGATTCCTCATCTCTTAGTGTGTGTGTTGTCTCTGATATGTGTTTTATGTGTGTTTAGTATATATGTGCGTGTGCGCGTGTGTGTGTGTTTTTTGCTGTCTGCTGTGAGTGGTTGTCTCAGGCATGATTGAGCAGCACTGTGCCTCCTTCGTGATTACTCTCATGTAGAACAAGTTGCTATTGACTAGAGAGTGACTGATGGCTGTAGAGTAGAGACGCTTCTACAGGCCTCCCTCAACACACACACACATTCACATACTCTCTGTCTCTCTCATACACATTTAGATTATAGGTGTTTTATTTTGACATTTTTCTGAGAATAATCCAATAGTTAGATTTAGTATGATGTCACTATAAAAAGACAACTATTTTGCAAAGTATTTGGTAAGACGTTAACATGTTTTTATTTTTTATTACGATTAACTCACCTATGACAACATGTTCTCCACTCTCTCCTCCCTCCCTCCTTTCTCACCTACCTCCCACCCTCCACTCTCTCTCTCTCTCTCTTTTCTTCTACCTCCCTCCATCTCCCTCCCCCTCTACCTCCCTCCATCCAGGCACCTGTGCAGAATGTCCAGCAAAGAGCGCCACCTAGAGTCCAGCTGCCCGTCCTACATTAAGACAGAGCCCTCCAGCCCCGCCTCCCTGGCAGACAGCATCAACCACCACAGCCCTGGGGGCTCCAGTGACGCCAGCGGCTCCTACAGCTCTACCATGAACGGCCACCAGAACGGCCTGGACTCCCCCACCCTGTACGGGCCTGGGGCCGGCCCCCTGGGCCCTGCTGGGGCCTCCAAGCGCTACGAAGACTGCTCCAGCACCATTGGGGAGGACTCGCAGATCAAGTGCGAGTACATGTTGAATTCCATGCCCAAGCGGCTGTGCCTGGTGTGTGGCGACATCGCCTCGGGCTACCACTACGGCGTGGCCTCCTGCGAGGCCTGCAAGGCCTTCTTCAAGAGGACCATCCAAGGTTGGCTTTCACGTTCCCTCTGCTTAGGGTTACTGGTCAGAGGTTAGGGGTTAGCGATCAGACCTGTTTTTTGTTATTTTAGGCGCCCCATACTGCAAAACACACATTCCCTGCTTATTGTTTATTTAGCTAGGCAAATTCTTATTTAGAATGACAAGTTACCAAGGAACAGTTGGTTAATTGTCTTGTTTGGGGGCAGAATGGAAGTTTTTGAACTTTTCAGCTCGAGGATTCGATCCAGCATCCTTTTGTTACCTGCCCAACGCTCTAACCACTAGGCTACCTGCCACTTATAGCTAATAAACCAGTTTCAATAGGATATTTCCCGTGTTCACAACATGTACTGAGCGATAAAACAATGTGCTATAAGTTTTTCTGAACTGATTGTTTGGGTTCCAAGAGGAATCAATGGTCAGACACAGGCCAGAGATTATGATTAGAGGTTAGAGGTTAGGGGTCAGGGTTCAGGCTTTATGTCGTTAAACAGCTTTCAGTGGCTTTAATAAAGATAGGAGATGAATGGATGGATGTATACCTACACTCACCCTTACTGAATCACTTCTGATGAGATGCTTAGATTATGGTATTTACTAAAATAAGGTTATAGATCAATGGGACTGATGGTATCAGTAAACATGATTTCTGAATGAAGTGTGTGAATCTGAGTGACAGTGACACTGCATCGGTATTTATGAGTATACCTAGTATTCGACTCGTTTTATTTATTTTATATAGCATCATTTTTTTATTTGATAAATATCTTAGAGGATGAAGCAGTATAGATATGTGTGTTTATATTGAAACAGGCTGACAGACATGGAAGTGGATCATCAAAGAGCATTTCACTGAATTTAATATTGTGCTTGGCCCTAACACAAGCCAATCCTCCAATGGACAGATGTGTGTGCGTGTGTGTGCATGCATGTGCGTGCGTGTGTGTGTGTGTTGGCCCTAGCATGGGTCCGGCCTCCTCTGGGCAGTGGTAGACATATTGGTATGTTTCAAGCCATTAGCCAATAAAACTGCAGGTAATCACCACAGCCTCTCCAGCTGGACACCACTATAGCAACCTGGCTGGAAGGAGGGAGGGAGAGAGAGAGAGAGACGAAATGGGGAGGGAGAGAGATGGAGGCAGGCATAGAGAGGGGGGAGGACAGGAGGAGGGACCTGTCTGTTCTGTCACAGGAGACAGGAGAAACGGGGCATGGGAGGGACGTGTCTGGTCTGTCTGAGGGGGCAGGCATAGAGAGGGCAGGGTAGCTAAGGATGGAACTGTACTCCCCCAACCTGCTGTATTGGGAAGGTGGGAATTTTAGCGTGTGTGTGTGTGTGTTTGTGTTGTAGTTGGAAGAAGCGACACTCGGAGGCTCTGGCAGCTGGTGTTGTCGTGCCACCTGTCATCATGCATCTATCACTACCTTATTGGAGAGAGAGAGAGAGAGAGAGAGAGAGAGAGAGAGAGAGAGAGAGAGAGAGAGAGAGAGAATTATGAAATGGAGGAGCAATATACAATCACCGGACAGTTTATTAGGTACATCATCCCATTCACGAAAATGGATCGCTCCTACAGACAGTGAGTCACGTAGCCGTGGCTTGTTTTATAAAGCAGACAGACATCGATGCATTCAGTTACTGTTTGATTCCTGTATCTCAGAAACGCCCCCCGGGGCTTTTCATACACAACAGTGTCTAGGGTTTACAGAGAATGACGCGACAAACAAAAAACATCCAGTCAGCGGCTGTCCTGTGGGAGAAAACAGCTCGTTGATGAGAGAGGTCGAATGTGAACGACATCTCAGAGTGCACAACTGTCCTTGTAACAGAGGGGCTATTGCATCAGACGTACACACCAGGTTCCACTCCTATCAGCTAAAAACAACAAGAAGTGGCTCCAGTGGACCGTGATCACCAACACTGGACAATTGAGGAGTGGAAAAACATTTCCTGGTCAAATGAACCCCGGTCCCTGTTGAGTCATGCTGATGCCAGAGTCAGGATTTGGCGTAAGCAGCATGAGTCCATGTACCCATCCTGCCTGATGTCAACAGTACAGGCTGGTGGCAGTGGTGTACCACTGTCCAATCTGCAGCAACTGCGCATTGGCGTTGCAATGGGGGGGGGGTCCAATAAACTGGACACTGAAGGGTGGAGAAGAGAAAGACAAGGTGTTTCTAATAAAATGGACACTGAGTGTAGAAGGGTGGAGAGGAGAAAGACAAAGTGTTCCTAATAAACTGGACACTGAGTGTAGAAGGGTGGAGAAGAGAAAGACAAGGGAGGGCTAGTAAAGGGGATGAGAAAGAAAGGAAAGGAAAGGTTGAAGGAAGGTGGGTAACAAATGAAAGGTGCAATTGTAGGATACTGTGCTCCTGAGTAGTGCAGCGGTCTAATGTGGTCCTTTGTGACCTTCATCAGGGGCAGCCAGGCTTCACTACTCATATATTAGTGACTTGTGACTGATAGAGGATATGTAGAAAATTGGATGGCACAGA
>NC_088232.1:42883966-42916466 GCF_036934945.1 Oncorhynchus masou masou | reverse complement strand
ACACTGCACATACTGCAGGCTGTTTTCCCTGCTGTAAGTCCCTATCAGGTAGACACAGTATGTTGAACACATACACACTCCCCCTAGTTTACCAGCTGGATCCAAACCTCAGGTCAGATTGTATGTAAAGGACACAGATGGACACAAACAGCTGGCATTGGTCATACAGAGTGGGGGTGGGGGGGGTGTACATTGGTAGCTTGATGTGACACGTCGTCCTCTCAGCAGCCAGACAAACCAGCCTTTTGTGTGTTCCTGTGGCCTCCCCTACACACATACACCACTGTGGCCTCCCCTACACACATACACCACTGTGGCCTCCCCTACACCACTGTGGCCTCCCTACACACATACACATACACCACTGTGGCCTCCCCTACACACATACACACTGTGGCCTCCCCTACACACACCACTGTGGCCTCCCCTACACACATACATCACTGTGGCCTCCCCTACACCTACACACATACATCACTGTGGCCTGGCCCCCTACACACACACATACACCACTGTGGCCTCCCCTACACACATACACCACTGTGGCCTCCCCTACACACATACATCACTGTGGCCTCCCCTACACACATACACCACTGTGGCCTCCCCTACACACATACATCACTGTGGCCTCCCCTACACACATACATCACTGTGGCCTCCCCAACACACATACACCACTGTGGCCTCCATACATCACTGTACCCACATACACCACTGTGGCCTCCCCTACACACATACACCACTGTGGCCTCCCCTACACACATACATCACTGTGGCCTCCCCTACACACATACACCACTGTGGCCTCCCCTACACACATACATCACTGTGGCCTCCCCTACACACATACACCACTGTGGCCTCCCCTACACACATACATCACTGTGGCAGACCTTGGCACCACCATTTTTTTTTATAAAGGGCTTGAATTCAATACATTGGTCCTGCTCTACATATGAATAAGGGTCATTTGTATTCACACATTTTCTAAATTTCCCTCATGTCTCTTTTGGGGGGAGGGGTGGGACAACAATAAAAATAGGTGGTTTGCACAAACACACACTCCACATCTAGTTGCTCCTCTACTTTATTTTCCCCAGGTATGATACAACTTGACCATGTACACTTCATGTATTAGCATACTTTGGCTCTTACATTTACGGTACCACCAATACAATATCAATTTAGCTTAGCGTTGCCCTTGAATATACAATATGTCTTTAGCTTAGCATTTCCTTTGTGTTTACAATACAACTTTAGCTTAGCATTCCCTGTGTGTGTCTACTGGATAATATTAGAACGCAGCCCCTGAAGGAGTTAGCATCCCAGCCTGGCCCTGGTAGTGACGTCTGAGGACGTTCCTTGTGCCTGGCTAGTTCTGTTAGCATCACAGCTAACTCACGTTGTCATCACTTCTGCAGCTGGGAGGAAAGGTAGGGATGGGGGGTGAAAGGTGTTATGGGGATTATTTGTGGAGGTCCAGCAGCTCGCACCTCAAAGGGGAAATATGACAGGATAGCCTTTGCCCCCAACCCATACACCTTACCTAATGCACACACAGAGGTATGGTATCCCACGGACACACACACCAAAACACACAGAAGGGCTATCAGCATCCTCATCTTATCACGATTTGAGAGGGAGGAGACAGGGAAGGAGAACGGATCATATACCATCTTCATTCACCCTCTCATTCCATCTCTCTCTTTCTCTCTTTCTCCACTTCTATCTCTCTGTCATATCATCTCTTCTATCTACCTGCAGCACATCTATCTACACAGCACCCCATTATTTTTATTTCTACTTTGCACATTCTTCCATTGCAAACCTACCATTCCAGTGTTTTACTTGCTATATTGTATTTACTTCGCCACCATGGCCTTTTTTTTGCCTTTACCTCCCTTATCTCACCTCATTTGCTCACATCGTATATAGACTTGTTTATACTGTATTATTGACTGTATGTTTGTTTTACTCCATGTGTAACTCTGTGTTGTTGTATGTGTCGAACTGCTTTGCTTTATCTTGGCCAGGTCGCAATTGTAAATGAGAACTTGTTCTCAACTTGCCTCCCTGGTTAAATAAAGGTGAAATAAAAACATCTTCTCTCTATTCTCACAGACTACTCCTCTTTCCATCCTTCTTTCTCATTTTTGTTCATTCTTTCAGTCTTTCTTACTCTTCTTCTCATTGCCTCCTCTGATCCTCTTTTTCCTGCTTCATCTGATTCGAAGCCCCTCCCCCATATCTAACCCATTCCAACCACTGTCCAGAATCCCTTTATGGGAGCCTTAGCACACATCCCCTCCTAATGACACACAGACACACACAGACACACACACTGACTAAACAAGCCGGGAACTTCTCAGAGAAGGAGAGAGGAAAGGAAATGGAGAAGTGGAGAGGAGACTACCTCTCTCATCCCCTCCCCTCTCCTCTCCTCTCCTCTCCTCTCCTCCCCTCTCCTCCCCTCCCCTCTCCTCTCCTCTCCTCTCCTCCCTCTCCTCTATATGGAGAGAGATTATATTTTCTCATTCATATGCCACCCCAGTGTCCTGGTTAGGCCCATAGAGATAGGGGATAGAGGGATGGATGTAGGGAAGGAGGGAGGGATGGAGGGAGGGAGAGTAGGAGTGGTAGCAGTGATTGGATGCACCTACGAATGTGTAACACTTAATGCATAAGCAGACAATTTAAGTTGTCCAATTACTGTGTGTGTGTATATATCTGTGTGCATGTGTGTATGTGTGCATGTCTGTGTATGTGTGTGTGTGTGTGTTTGTGTGTGTTAGTGTGTTAGTGTGTGTGGGGGGGTAGAGGAGAAAGAGTGTGGGTGGGTACAGCAGAAAGAGAGAGGGGTAACAAGAAGGAGACAGGGAGGTAAAGTACAGGAGAAAGAGGTAGGGGTAACAAGAAGGAGACAGGGAGGTAAAGTACAGGAGAAAGAGGTAGGGGTAACAAGAAGGAGACAGGGAGGTAAAGTACAGGAGAAAGAGAGAGGGGTAACAAGAAGGAGACAGGGAGGTAAAGTACAGGAGAAAGAGAGAGGGGTAACAAGAAGGAGACAGGGAGGTAAAGTACAGGAGAAAGAGAGAGGGGTAACAAGAAGGAGACAGGGAGGTAAAGTACAGGAGAAAGAGAGAGGGGTAACCAGAAGGAGACAGGGAGGTAAAGTACAGGAGAAAGAGAGAGGGGTAACAAGAAGGAGAGAGGGAGGTAAAGTACAGGAGAAAGAGAGAGGGGTAACAAGGAGAGAGGGAGGTAAAGTATAGGAGAAAGAGAGAGGGGTAACCAGAAGGAGAGAGGGAGGTAAAGTATAGGAGAAAGAGAGAGGGGTAACCAGAAGGAGACAGGGAGAGGAGAGAGGGAGGTAAAGTACAGAAGAAAAAGAGAGGGGTAACAAGAAGGAGAGAGGGAGGTAAAGTACAGAGAAAGAGAGAGGGGTAACAAGAAGGAGAGAGGGAGGTAAAGTACAGAGAAAGAGAGAGGGGTAACAAGAAGGAGAGAGGGCTCTTTAGTGGTTCCAGTAGGGATGGAGGAAGGGCTCTTTAGTGGTTCTAGTAGGGATGGAGGAAGGGCTCTTTAGTGGTTCTAGTAGGGATGGAGGAAGGGCTCTTTAGTGGTTCCAGTAGGGATGGAGGAAGGGCTCTTTAGTGGTTCCAGTAGGAATGGAGGAAGGGCTCTTTAGTGGTTCCAGTAGGGATGGAGGAAGGGCTCTTTAGTGGTTCCAGTAGGGATGGAGAAAGGGCTCTTTAGTGGTTCTAGTGGGGGTGGAGGGAGGGCTCTTTAGTGGTTCTAGTGGGGGTGGAGGAAGGGCTCTTTAGTGGTTCTAGTGGGGGTGGAGGGAGGGCTCTTTAGTGGTTCTAGTGGGGATGGAGGAAGGGCTCTTTAGTGGTTCTAGTGGGGTGGAGGGAGGGCTCTTTAGTGGTTCTAGTGGGGGTGGAGGAAGGGCTCTTTAGTGGTTCAGTGGGGTGGAGGGAGGGCTCTTTTGTGGTTCTAGTGGGGTGGAGGGAGGGCTCTTTAATGGTTCCAGTAGGGGTGGAGCGAGGGCTCTTTACCCAATAATATAGTTATGTGGTTCCACCAGACAGAAGGGATATAGACATACAGGTGGAGGAGAAGAGATGTTATGACTATCTGTTTCCCTTAGACAGTTTGTATTTTCTGTCTGCGAGAGACAGAGTGAGAGAGACTGTATATATACATAATATGACATTTGTAATGACTTTCTTGTTTTGAAACTTCTGTATGTGCAATGTTTACTTCACTTTTTTTCACTTTTGTATATTATCTACCACACTTGCTTTGGCAATGTTAACACATGTTTCCCATGCCAATAAAGTCCCCTGAATTGAATTGAATGTAAGTGAATTGAGAGAGACAGAGAGAGACCGAGACAGAGAGAGAGAGAGAGGGAGAGAGAGAGAGAGAGAGAGAGAGAGAGAGAGAGAGAAAGAGGGAGAGAGGGAGAGAGAGAGAGAGAGAGAGAGAGAGAGAGGGAGAGAGAGGTGAGCCTAAGCAAGCTGGTCATGGGGCTCTGTTCACAAACACAAACAGACCCCACAGAGCCCCAGGACAGCAACACAATTAGACCCAGCCAAATCATGAGAAAACAAAAAGATAATTACTTGACACATTGAAAAAAATGTACAAAAATCTGAGCAAACTAGAATGCTATTTGGCCCTGAACAGTGAGTACACAGTCGCAGAATACCTGACCACTGTGACTGATCCAAACTTAAGGAAAGCTTTGACTTTGTACAGACTCAGTGAGCATAGCCTTGCTATTGAGAATGGCCTCCGAAGGCAGTCCTGGCTCTCAAGAGAAGACAGGCTCTGTGCTCACTGCCCACAAAATGAGGTGGAAACTGAGCTGCACTTCCTAACCTCCTGCCAAATGTATGACCATATTAGAGACACATATTTCTCTCAGATTACACAGACCCACACATTTGATAAACCCACAATTTTGATAGACTCCCATATCTACTGGGTAAAATAAGACAGTGTGACATCACAGCAGAAAGATTTGTGAAATGAGCAACCAGAGAAGAACAAACACCATTGTGAATAAAACCCACATTTAAGTTTATTTATTTTCCTCGTCTCTACTTTAACTATTTGCACATCGTTACAACACTGTATATAGACATAATATGACATTAGAAATGTATTTTGCAACTTTTGTGTGTAATGTTTACTGTTCATTTTTTATTTTTTAGTTCACTTTTGCGTCAGACTAGCAAGTTGAGACTAGTGGTGCTTTGGTGGTCTGGTCCCAGAGCAGTGCAGCGGCTGTATCTGTCTGTGGAGACATAGGAGAGCTAATGGTGATCTGGGACTGGAGCAGCCTGCCTGGGAGAGAGAATGTATGTGTGTAGGAGACATTCCCATAGTCACACACACACACACACACACACACACACACACACACACACACACACACACACACACACACACACACACACACACACACACACACACACACACACACACACACACACACACACACACACACAGTCACGGGTCTATTGCTTTTGAAAATGCCTGATGTCGGTGCACTCAGACAACCAAACACACTCAGACAACCAAACACACTCAGACAACCAAACACACACAAACACTAGCACTCTAGAGGAGAGATGACTGACTGACATCCTGTGTTAGCCTCAATAGTGTGTATCTGTGTTAGCCTCAATAGTGTTTATCTGTGTTAGCCTCAATAGTGTTTATCTGTGTTATCCTCAATAGAGTGTATCTGTGTTATCCTCAATAGAGTGTATCTGTGTTATCCTCAATAGAGTGTATCTGTGTTATCCTCAATAGAGTGTATCTGTGTTATCCTCAATAGAGTGTATCTGTGTTATCCTCAATAGAGTGTATCTGTGTTAGCCTCAATAGAGTGTATCTGTGTTAGCCTCAATAGTGTGTATCTGTGTTAGCCTCAGTAGAGTTTATCTGTGTTAGCCTCAATAGTGTTTATCTGTGTTAGCCTCAATAGTGTGTATCTGTGTTAGCCTCAATAGTGTTTATCTGTGTTAGCCTCAATAGTGTTTATCTGTGTTAGCCTCAATAGTGTTTATCTGTGTTAGCCTCAGTAAAGTTTATCTGTGTTATCCTCAGTAGTGTTTATCTGTGTTATCCTCAATAGAGTGTATCTGTGTTAGCCTCAATAGTGTGTATCTGTGTTAGCCTCAGTAGAGTTTATCTGTGTTAGCCTCAATAGTGTTTATCTGTGTTAGCCTCAATAGTGTTTATCTGTGTTAGCCTCAGTAAAGTTTATCTGTGTTATCCTCAGTAGTGTTTATCTGTGTTAGCATCAATAGTGTTTATCTGTGTTAGCCTCAATAGTGTTTATCTGTGTTAGCCTCAATAGTGTTTATCTGTGTTAGCCTCAGTAAAGTTTATCTGTGTTATCCTCAGTAGTGTTTATCTGTGTTAGCATCAATAGTGTTTATCTGTGTTAGCCTCAGTAGAGTTTATCTGTGTTAGCCTCAATAGTGTTTATCTGTGTTAGCCTCAGTAGATTTGATCTGTGTTAGCCTCAATAGTGTTTATCTGTGTTAGCCTCAGTAGAGTTTATCTGTGTTAGCCTCAATAGTGTTTATCTGTGTTATAGCCTCAGTAGAGTGTTTCTGTGTTAGCCTCAGTAGTGTTTATCTGTGTTAGCCTTAGTAGAGTGTTTCTGTGTTAGCCTCAATAGTGTTTATCTGTGTTAGCCTCAGTAGATTTGATCTGTGTTAGCCTAAATAGTGTTTATCTGTGTTAGCCTCAGTAGAGTGTTTCTGTGTTAGCCTCAATAGTGTTTATCTGTGTTAGCCTCAGTAGATTTGATCTGTGTTAGCCTAAATAGTATTTATCTGTGTTAGCCTCAATAGTGTTTATCTGTGTTAGCCTCAGTAGATTTGATCTGTGTTAGCCTCAATAGTGTTTATCTGTGTTAGCCTCAGTAGAGTTTATCTGTGTTAGCCTCAATAGTGTTTATCTGTGTTATAGCCTCAGTAGAGTGTTTCTGTGTTAGCCTCAGTAGTGTTTATCTGTGTTAGCCTCAGTAGAGTGTTTCTGTGTTAGCCTCAATAGTGTTTATCTGTGTTAGCCTCAGTAGAGTTTATCTGTGTTAGCCTCAATAGTGTTTATCTGTGTTAGCCTCAGTAGAGTGTTTCTGTGTTAGCCTCAATAGTGTTTATCTGTGTTAGCCTCAGTAGATTTGATCTGTGTTAGCCTAAATAGTGTTTATCTGTGTTAGCCTCAATAGTGTTTATCTGTGTTAGCCTCAATAGTGTTTATCTGTGTTAGCCTCAGTAAAGTTTATCTGTGTTAGCCTCAGTAGTGTTTATCTGTGTTAGAATCAATAGTGTTTATCTGTGTTAGCCTCAGTAGTGTTTATCTGTGTTAGCCTCAGTAGATTTGATCTGTGTTAGCCTCAATAGTGTTTATCTGTGTTTGCCTCAATAGTGTTTATCTGTGTTAGCCTCAGTAGAGTTTATCTGTGTTAGCCTCATCAGTGTTTATCTGTGTTAGCCTCAGTAGAGTGTTTCTGTGTTAGCCTCAGTAGTGTTTATCTGTGTTAGCCTCAGTAGAGTGTTTCTGTGTTAGCCTCAATAGTGTTTATCTGTGTTAGCCTCAGTAGAGTGTTTCTGTGTTAGCCTCAATAGTGTTTATCTGTGTTAGCCTCAGTAGATTTGATCTGTGTTAGCCTAAATAGTGTTTATCTGTGTTAGCCTCAATAGTGTTTATCTGTGTTAGCCTCAGTAGTGTTTATCTGTGTTAGCCTCAATAGTGTTTATCTGTGTTAGCCTCAGTAGAGTGTTTCTGTGTTAGCCTCAGTAGAGTGTTTCTGTGTTAGCCTCAGTAGAGTGTTTCTGCGAGAGTCACGGTCCTGTCAATCACTATGTTCCCAGTCTTATCAGCACTAATACACACTAATACATGAATAAACACTAATACACATGAATACACTAATACACATGAATACACTAATACACACGAATACACATGAATACACTAATACACACGAATACACTAATATGCACGAATATGCTAATATACAATAATACACTACTACCCACTAATACACTAATACACACTAATACACTAATATACACGGATACACACTAATGCACACTAATACTCTAATACACACTAATACACACTAATCCTCTAATACACACTACGACAGTACACTAATACACACTAATCCTCTAATACACACTACGACAGTACACTAATACACACTAATTCACTAACACACAAATACACTAACACACATTAACACACACTAATACACACTAATACACTAACACACACTAATACACTAATACAGTGTTATGTTTTATTGACTAGCAACATTTTTTTCTTTCTCACTGTATCTTTGTATGTTGGACTGGGATAGATGGCTGACTGCACATACATACACACAGCACCAGGTGAAGTCTGAGTACGGGAACAGGGAGCATCTCCCCTGCTATCTAATGGTTGCAAGGAGCACACACACACACACACACACACACACACACACACACACACACACACGCACACACACACACACAGCCACCTGCCCACGGCCCAGGGCATCGCTCCACTGATCTGTTCTCATTTCAGCTCTTGCCACTCCCCATGAAGACACACACACCTCTCTTTTCATCCCCTCTCCCTCTTTCTCTCTCCTCCATTCTCTGTCGTCACATAGCATAGGAACATTATCTCAGTCCAGGACAGTAAACACTGCTGTGATCATTTATGTGTGTCTGATTTTGGTTGGATTTGGTTAATCACCTCTTTATACCACAGAAACCATTGTCTAATTCTACAGAATTCTATATTTAGAATTCTAAATAGTTTTAAACAGGAGCCATTGTCTAAGCCTATCTAACTGTCCATCAGTCCCCCAACCCTAAAAGGAACGGTGCTCTGTTATTGCATCAACTATAGGAGTGAAGATGGAGAGGGAAGGAGGGATGGAGAGAAGGATGGAGAGAGGGGAAGGGGAGGGAGGGATGGAGAGAATGATGGGAGAGGGGAGGGGAAGGGGAGGGAGGGAGGGATGGAGAGAAGGATGGAGAGAGGGGAAGGGGAGGGAGGGAGGGATGGAGAGAAGGATGGAGAGAGGGGAAGGGGAGGGAGGGAGGGAGGGATGGAGAGAAGGATGGAGAGAGGGGAAGGGGAGGGAGGGAGGGATGGAGAGAAGGATGGAGAGAGGGGAAGGGGAGCGAGGGAGGGATGGAGAGAAGGATGAAGAGAGGGGAAGGGGAGGGAAGGATGGAGGGAAGGATGGAGGGAGGGGAAGGGGGGGAGGGAGCGATGGATGGAGAGAAGAATGGAGAGAGGGAAGGGGAGAGAGGGGCAATGGAGGAAGGATGGAGAGAGGGGAAGGGGAGGGTGGGAGCGATGGAGAGAAGGATGGAGAGAGGGGAAGGGGAGGGAGGGAGGGATGGAGAGAAGGATGGAGAGAGGGGAAGGGGAGGGAGGGATGGAGAGAAGGAGGGGAAGGGGAGGGGGAGGGATGGATGGAGCGATGGATGGAAGAAGAATGGAGAGAGGGGAAGGGGGGGAGGGGGAGGGAGGATGATGGAGAGAAGGATGGAGGGAGGGAGGGATGGAAGAGGGATGGAGAGAGGGAGGGGAGGGAGGGAGTGATGGAGAGAAGGATGGAGGGAGGGGAAGGGGAGGGAGGGAGTGATGGATAGGATAAGGGGATGCCTAGTCAGTTGTACAACTGAAAGCCCTCAACTGAAATGTGTCTTCTGCATTTAACCCAGCCCCTCTCGATCAGAGAGGTGAGGGGGACTGCCTTAATCGACATCCACGTCTTCGACGCCCGGGACACTGCCTTGCTCAGGGGCAGAACGACAGATGTTTACCTTGTCAGCCTTTCGGTTACTGGACCAACAGTCTAACCACTAGTCTGAGGGAGAGGAGGGAGTGATGGAGAGAGGGGTGGATAGAGAGAAAGGCCCTGTCCACACATCAGCCACATAACAACTTCAATTACCATAAAACTACTGAATGGCCTGCCTTATACATTACCTCTCTCTCTCTCCCTCTCTCTCTCCCTCCCTCCCTCCCTCTCTCTCTCTTTCTGTCGCTGTCTGTCTCTCTCTCTGCTCTCTTCCTCCCCCTCTCTCTATCCCTCTCTCTCTCTCTTTCTCTCTCTCTCTCCCTACCTGCCTCTCTCTCTTTCTGTCGCTGTCTGTCTCTCTCTGCTCTCTTCCTCCCCCCTCTCTCTATCCCTCTCTCTCCCTCTCTCGTTCTATCTTCTTCCCTCTCTCCTGAGCGGGTGTGGAGTGTGATAGGGAGGTTTCAAAATAGCTTTGAATAGCCAACTTTATCGATGCCATTATTAAAGATTCAACAAAACAACACAACACTAGTTGTGTTGTAGCAGACATTCTTAATAGCATTATGTGATGGTGAAGATGCATGATGTTGCTATATTAGAGCATTTGCTTTGCTGGTGTACAGGGATACATTTGCCTGTAAAGTATTTGATTGTTGGTCAGTCTCTCTCTCTCTCTCTCTCTCTCTCTCTCTCTCTCTCTCTCTCTCTCTCTCTCTCTCTCTCTCTCTCTCTCACTCACACACAGATAAACAAACACACACTGTGTGTGTGTGTCGGTCATCTGAAATCAATCATGTCTCTTCTCATGTGTCTCTCTCTTTGTTGTTTTACCTACAAAAGCACAAATGTGTCAATGGCATTTCACACACAATCCTTCAATTGTCCGAACACACACGGAACGGCGCTGGGCCAGGGTAAAATCCATGGTGATCGGATCAGCTTGGATCGAAATATTGGTCCTCAGCAATATTCCCACGCTGGGAATGATTCCCCTTCATCACACTGTCTATTAAGCCAGCGGGACATCTGACAGCCCTACGTGTCCTTGTCCTTCCTAAAGGGTTCTTCAGCTGTCCCCATAGGAGAACCCTTTCTGCTTCCAGGTAGAACTATTTTGGGTTCCATGTAGAACCCTCTGTGTAAAGGGATCTATGTGGAACTCAAAGTGGTTCTACCTGAAACCAAAGCTGGTTCTTCAAAATGTCCTCCTATGGGGACAGCTGAATAACCCTTTTAGGCTCTCGATAGCAATTTTTTTCTAAGAGTGTGTGTGTGTGTGTGTGTGTGTGTGTGTGTGTGTGTGTGTGTACATTTTAAACATTATATCACAACACAACAACATCAGTCAACATCCACCTCCCTGTCCTTCCTCCTCCTCCTCCTCCTCTCACTCACATGGGTGACTTTTTTATAGTTCACTCAGTGACTTACTGACACTTTCAATGCGCTAACTGATCCACATGACTGTGTTAACCTGCTAAACTAAAGCCTTGGTAACTAGGCTGACCTGGCTATAATATAATGTAATGTCCTGTCAGGGAAGAGTGGAAGATGGAGGAGAGGAGGGAGAGGGGGATGAAAAATTAAGCAAAGAAGGGAACAATGCAATAGGGATGCAGGGATGAGAGAGGAGGTGTAGTTTGTGAAAGTGACACTATAATTACAGGAACCCTCAGAGGAATTCAACCCAGCTTTCTCTTCTCCTTTATATCTCTCGTTCTCTCTCTTTCTTTTGTCTCACTCCTCTCTCTATCCTCTCTCTACTTTCCCCATCCTTCCCTAACCCTTATTCTTTTCTACTTCTCATTTTTGCTGTTTCTCAATTTCTCTCTCTTCTGCGCCTCCCCTCTCTCTCTCTACCTGCCCAATCACATATCCCACTCTCATCCAGCTTCCTCAATCTCTATTTTTCTCCTCCTTTTTTCGCTCTCCCTACCTCTCTTCTCTCTCTGTCTTCCTCCCCCTCTCTCTTTACCTGGCCATTCCCATTTCATTACTGCCCCCTTCTCCTCTCCTCCTCCTCTCCTCCTCCTCTCCCCCCCTCTCCTCTTCGCCTGGTCATCCTTTATTATTTGAAGGCTCATTTGTTAAGAGGGAATGGTCTCTTTCTCCCTCGTCTTTTTCCTCTTTTTGTGGGCTTTGGAAATATAATTTTTAATTTGATTCATTTAGATTAAATCATTAATCAGGAGTGAGAGTGAGTTAATTTGGTGGGAAATAAATGAGGTAGTTAGAAGGGTCTTTATGAAGTGAGCGCACACTGTGGTGTGTGTGTGTGTGTGCGTGGATGTGGGTGTCTGTGCGTGTGTGTGTGCGTTTGTGTGCATGCGCATGAGAAAGGGAGGGAGAGAGCAGCAATACGCGAGAAAGGAATAGCAGGGGTAGGTCATTAGTAAATCAACTCTTAAATACTGATACAATATTTGATCAAATATTGTATGTATGCTGTCTAGACAGACAGCAAATTATTTATTTTTTTGTATTTAATTCGATCTTGTCTCATCGCTGCAACTCCCCAACGGGCTCGGGAGGCGAAGGTCGAGTAATGCGTCCTCCGAAACATGACCCGCCAACGATGCTGCATCAATGTGTTGGAGGATAAACCATTCAACTGACAACTGAGGTCAGCCTGCAGGCTCCCAGCCTGCCACAAGGAGTCGCAAAAGCGTGATGAGCCAAGTAAAGCCCCCCAGTCAAAACCTCCCCTTACCCAGACGACGCTAGGCCAATTGTGAGCCGCCCTATGGGACTCCCGGTCAAGGCCGGTTGTGACACAGCCTGGGATCGGACCCAGGTCTGTGATGACGCTTCAAGCACTGCGATGCAGTGCCCTAGACCACTGCATCATTCCGGAGGCCTTACAGACAGCAATTTCTGATACTCAATGATATTTTCTGATACAATGGCTTGTTCTTGTGTCAGGTAACTAAATACCACATTAATCAGATAATATATCTGGATATTACAACAGGCGAAAGATTTTTTTATCAAATTCTTATCATGTAAGAAATATACACTATACAGTAACAGTAAATATACACTCTATTGTAACAGAATATATACACTCTAGTGTAACAGTAAATATATACTGTAGTGTAACAGTAAATATATACTGTAGTGTAACAGTAAATATATACTCTAGTGTAACAGTAAATATACACTATATTTTAACAGTAAATAGACACTATACTGTACCAGTAAATATACACTATACTGTAACAGTAAATATACACTATACCGTAACAATAAATATACACTAGTGTAACAGTAAATATATACGATAGTGTAACAGTAAATATATACTATAGTTTAACAGTATATATACACTATACTGTAACAGTAAATATACACTATACTGTAACAAGAAATATACACTATATTTTAACAGTAAATATACACTATACTGTAACAGTAAATATACACTATATTTTAACAGTAAATATACAATATATTTTAACAGTAAGTATATACTGTAGTGTAACAATAAATATATACTATAGTGTAACAGTAAATATATACTAGAGTGTAACAGTAAATATACACTCTAGTGTAACAGTAAATATATACTGTAGTGTAACAGTAAATATATACTCTAGTGTAACAGTAAATATACACTATATTTTAACAGTAAATATACACTATACTGTAGCAGTAAATATACACTCTAGTGTAACAGAATATATACACTATATTTTAACAGTAAATATGTACTATAGTGTAACAGTAAATATATACTATAGTGTAACCTTAAATATACACTCTAGTGTAACAGTAAATATACACTATATTTTAACAGTAAATATATACTATAGTGTAACAGTAAATATATACTATAGTGTAACAGTAAATATATACTATAGTGTAACAGTAAATATATACTGTAGTGTAACAGTAAATATATACTACATTTTAACAGCAAATATGTACTGTAGTGTAACAGTAAATATATACTATAGTTTAACAGTAAATATATACTATATTTTAACAGTAAATGTATACTGTAGTATAACAGGAAATATATACTATAATTTAACAGTACAGTGTTAATTTCACACATGATAATATATCTGCTTATGTTCATGCACCTCTCCACTCATCCCTCCTTCATCACTCCATCCCAGCCCCCTGTGTGCGAGCCCACTTGGAGTTCAGAGTCTCTTGACCGCTTGATGACACGACCCCTCTCTGTACCTGTTCTGTCAGCTCTTCTGCTGTCACACAGACACACACACACACACACACACACACACACACAAACTGCCGTGGCTCTCTTTTCGTCTAACTGTCTCTCTTTCCAACTTCCTCCTCTTCCTCTAAGAGGCTTCTATTGACAGAGAAGGGAATAGTTCAATACAGTATGTTGGTGTGGCACTGGATGTACCTACAGTACATTATATGGTGTGCCAGAGATGGAAAACACTTGTTGGTCTTGTTTCTGAAGTGATTCTTATCTGATCGAATCAAGGGTAGGAGCAGTCAATTCAGAGTGTCATCTGTATTCGCACATACATGTACATCACACACACACACACACACACACACACACACACACACACACACACACACACACACACACACACACACACACACACACACACACACACACACACACACTAATTAATTCTCTCTCTTCAGCTTAGCATGTTTGCTAAGTCTCTCACGTCTGTTGTCTCTCCGCTGGTCAGCACATTTTCCCAGAATGCAAATCCCTGTCTGAGGGCGATCCAAACGGCAGCGGAAATCTTTCCCTGCACGTTCAAAGCGATGCTCCGATATTCTGGGCCCTACCTTCACAAACACACACACACTAGTGTTGCACAGTATACCCATACATCCTACTAGAATTTCTGTTACATTCGGTACTTCTGTCAAATGTGTCTCACGTGATTGAAAGGACCAAGTCTGTATCAGCATAGCTCCTTGACAGTGTGAAGAGCAGAGTTCCTGCTCTACTTAGTCATTGCTAGAGCTGTCTGAGCTGTGTTAGCTCCCCACTCAGGCTGCACACAAGTTAACACACTTGAATAATGCAACACGGCATGTAGAAATGTTGAAACTGTTCATTACTGTTCGCAAAACAATGTCCTTACAGGCTATAACACTTTTACAATGCTAGACAAAGCCGGTAGCTGCCAGGTTTAATTGTCAGCTAACTTTCCTTGCTCGCTTACAGCTGAAACCAGATTGCAAAATATGCTGGTATCTACAGTGAGGGGAAAAAGTGTTTGATCCCCTGCTTATTTTGTGTTTGCCCACTGACAAAGAAATGATCAGTCTATAATTTTAATGGTCGGTTTATTTGAACAGTGAGAGACAGAATAACAACAATAAAATCCAGAAAAACAAAGTATTTGACCCCCTCTGACCCCCTCTCAATCAGAAAGATTTCTGACTCCCAGGTGTCTTTAATACAGGTAACGAGCTGGGATTAGGAGCACACTCTTAAAGGGAGTGCTCCAAATCTCAGTTTGTTACCTGTATAAAAGACACCTGTCCACAGAAGCAATCAATCAATCAGATTCCAAACTCTCCACCATGGCCAAGACCAAAGAGCTCTCCAAGGATGTCAGAGACAAGATTGTAGACCTACACAAGGCTGGAATGGGCTACAAGACCATCGCAAAGCATGGTGAGAAGGTGACAACAGTTGGTGCGATTATTCGTAAATGGAAGAAACACAAAAGATGACAATGACCCAAAACACAGCCAAGGCAACAGAGGAGTGGCTCAAGAAGAAGCACATTAAGGTCCTGGAGTGGCCTAGCCAGTCTCCAGACCTTAATCCCATAGAAAATCTGTGAAGGGAGCTGAAGGTTTGAGTTGCCAAAAGTCAGCCTCAAAACCTTAATGACTTGGAGAAGATCTGCAAAGAGGAGTGGGACAAAATCCCTCCTGAGATGTGTGCAAACCTTGTGGCCAACTACAAGAAACGTCTGACCTCTGTAATTGCCAACAAGGGTTTTGCCACCAAGTACTTGGTCATGTTTTGCAGAGGGGTCAAATACTTAGCAATTTATAACATTTTTGACATGCGTTTTTATGGATTTTTTTGTTGTTGTTCTGTCTCTCACTGTTCAAATAAACCTTTTTTTTCACCTTTATTTAACCAGGTAGGCTAGTTGAGAACAAGTTCTCATTTGCAACTGCGACCTGGCCAAGATAAAGCATAGCAGTGTGAACAGACAACACAGAGTTACACATGGAGTAAACAATTAACAAGTCAATAACACAGTAGAAAAAAAGGGGAGTCTATATACATTGTGTGCAAAAGGCATGAGGAGGAAGGCGAATAATTACAATTTTGCAGATTAACACTGGGGTGATAAATGATCAGATGGTCATGTACAGGTAGAGATATTGGTGTGCAAAAGAGCAGAAAAGTAAATAAATAAAAACAGTATGGGGATGAGGTAGGTGAAAATGGGTGGGCTATTTACCAATAGACTATGTACAGCTGCAGCGATCGGTTAGCTGCTCAGATAGCAGATGTTTGAAGTTGGTGAGGGAGATAAAAGTCTCCAACTTCAGGGATTTTTGCAATTCGTTCCAGTCACAGGCAGCAGAGTATTGGAACGAAAGGCGGCCAAATGAGGTGTTGACTTTAGGGATGATCAGTGAGATACACCTACTGGAGCGCGTGCTACGGATGGGTGTTGCCATCGTGACCAGTGAACTGAGATAAGGCAGAGCTTTATCGGACCTACCATTAAAATTATAGATGGATCATTTCTTTGTCAGTGGGAAAACATACAAAATCAGCAGGGTATCAAATACTTTTTTCCCTCACATTATTAATTCATCTTGTCTACCTCGCCACCAAAAACGCATTGACTTCTTCATCTCCCTCGCCTCTCATCTGGTTTCCACTAGATTCCAAAGTCCCAAAGTCAAAGTCCAAATAAAATTGATCAGCTTTTGCTCCTCTAGCTCTGACTCTACTGACTACGTTATTGAGGAAAAAATGACTTCCTATGACTGTGATATGTGGTTGTCCCATCTAGCTATCTCAGATGAATCCAGTTGCTCTGGATAAGAGACTAAATGGCTACAATGTTCATGTGAATACGTCTTTAATGATGTCATTACTTTCTTAAAGAGACGGTTCACTCTTTTAATAAAGTAAGAGATTGCTTTTATGCAAATGCTGTTGACCAGTACAATAAAATCATGTTTTCCTAGCCGTTTCCAATAGAATAAATCCGAAATGGAAGGAATTGTTTGTCATCTGTAGCCCCATGAAATATGCTAAAACAAGCTCAATAACTCAGTGCATGCAGACACTCCTATTGAATAATTTCCATTCACCTGTATTGTGAATATAACTAGGCTACATCTTGATTCGCCCAGTTTATCAATTGAGATTTACCATTCAACTAAATGATTACCGTTATGTTGTTTTGTAGTTAGATTGGTAAAAACAAAGTCAAATTAATTGTATGATTGTATAATTGATTAATTCATGCATACATGGCTGTCCAATAAATGTACATAACATTTTTCAAATATAATGCCATTGAACTCAAAAGATGGCCAACTATTGAACAGAGCAGTAGCTGAGTTAATCTGTCTGGACACTGGATCCAGTGAACAGAGCAGTAGCTGAGTTTATCTGTCTGGATCCAGTGAACAAAGCAGTAGCTGAGTTTATCTGTCTGGATCCAATGAACAGAGCAGTATCTGAGTTTATCTGTCTGGATCCAGTGAACAGAGCAGTAGCTGAGTTTATCTGTCTGGATCCAATGAACAGAGCAGTATCTGAGTTTATCTGTCTGGATCCAGTGAACAGAGCAGTATCTGAGTTTATCTGTCTGGATCCAATGAACAGAGCAGTATCTGAGTTTATTTGTCTGGATCCAGTGAACAGAGCAGTAGCTGAGTTTATCTGTCTGGATCCAATGAACAGAGCAGTAGCTGAGTTTATCTGTCTGGATCCAGTGAACAGAGCAGTAGCTGAGTTTATCTGTCTGGATCCAATGAACAGAGCAGTAGCTGAGTTTATCTGTCTGGATCCTGAACAGAGCAGTAGCTGAGTTAATCTGTCTGGACACTGGATCCAGTGAACAGAGCAGTAGCTGAGTTTATCTGTCTGGATCCAGTGAACAAAGCAGTAGCTGAGTTTATCTGTCTGGATCCAATGAACAGAGCAGTATCTGAGTTTATCTGTCTGGATCCAATGAACAGAGCAGTATCTGAGTTTATCTGTCTGGATCCAATGAACAGAGCAGTATCTGAGTTTATCTGTCTGGATCCAATGAACAGAGCAGTATCTGAGTTTATCTGTCTGGATCCAGTGAACAAAGCAGTAGCTGAGTTTATCTGTCTGGATCCAATGAACAGAGCAGTATCTGAGTTTATCTGTCTGGATCCAGTGAACAGAGCAGTAGCTGAGTTTATCTGTCTGGATCCAGTGAACAGAGCAGTAGCTGAGTTTATCTGTCTGGATCCAGTGAACAGATAGCTGAGTTTATCTGTCTGGATCCAGTGAACAGAGCAGTAGCTGAGTTTATCTGTCTGGATTCAATGAACAGAGCAGTAGCTGAGTTTATCTGTCTGGATCCAGTGAACAGAGCAGTAGCTGAGTTTATCTGTCTGGATCCAGTGAACAGAGCAGTAGCTGAGTTTATCTGTCTGGATCCAGTGAACAGAGCAGTAGCTGAGTTTATCTGTCTGGATCCAATGAACAGAGCAGTAGCTGAGTTTATCTGTCTGGATGCAGTGCCATTCTGTGACTTTGGCTAATATGCCTTCTTTTTGTTGTTTTTGTGGTATCGTGATGGTATTGAGTATCGTGATGGTATCAGTATCGTGATGGTATCAGTATCGTGATATTGTCGAGTATCGTGATGGTATCGAGTATCGTGATATTGTCGAGTATCGTGATGGTATCTGTATCGTGATATTGCAGTATCGTGATGTTATCAGTATCATGATATTGCAGTATCGTGATGGTATCTGTATCGTGATATTGTGAGTATCGTGATGGTATCGAGTATCGTGATATTGCCGAGTTTCGTGATGGTATATAGTATGTGATAAGTATCGTGAATCTCGTGATATTGTCAGTATCGTGATGGTATCTATCGTGAATTGTCGAGTATCGTGATATTGCCGAGTATCGTGATGTTATCAGTATCATGATATTGTCCGTGATGGTATCGAGTATCGTGATATTGTCGAGTATTGTGATGTTATCAGTATCATGTTGGTATCGAGTATCGTGATATTGTAATCGTGATGTTATCGAGTATCATGTTGGTAAGTATCGTGATGTTGTCAGTATCGTGATGTTATCGAGTATCACATCAGTATCGTGATGTTGTCGAGTATCATGTTGGTATCAAGTATCGTGATGTTGTCGAGTATCATGATGTTATCGGGTATCATGATGTTATCGGGTATCATGATGTTATCGTGATGTTATTGAGTATTGTGATGTTGTCAAGTATCGCGATGTTATCGAGTATCTCGAATATCGCAATGTTGTCGAGTTTTGTGATGTTGAAAGTATCGTGATGTTATCGAGTATCGTGATTTTGTTGAGTATTGTGATGTTATCGAGTATCGTGATGGTAAAAAGTATCGTGATGTTATTGAGTATCGTGATGTTATCGAGTATCATGATGGTGTTAGTATCATGATGGTGTCGAGTATTGTGATGTTGTCGAGTATCAGGATGTTATCGGGTATCGTGATGTTGTCGAGTATCATGATGTTATCGTGAGTATCGTGGTACTAAACTTGGTATCGGTATCAAAGTACAAATTACATTATCATGACAATACGAACAATGCAAAAAATGTAAACATTATTAAACTGACCAGTGTTCCATTATTAAAGTGGCCAGTGATTCCAAGTCTATATGCAGTATATAGGGCAGCAGCCTCTAATGTGCTAGTGATAGCTATTTAACAGAATTTAACAGTCTGATGACCTAGAGATAGAAGCTGTTTTCCAGTCTCTCGGTCCCAGCTTTGATGCACTTGTACTGACCTCGCCTTCTGGATGATAGCAGGGTGAACAGGCCCTGTTCCTTGTGGGCCCAGTGTTGAGTATCAGCGAAGTGGAGGTGTTTTTTCCTACCTTCACCACCTGGGGCAACCCACCAGGAAGTCCAGGACCCAGTTGCACAGGGCGAGGTTCAGACCCAGGGCCTCCAGCTTAAAGATGATCTTGGAGGGTACTATGGTGTTGAATGCTGAGCTATAGTCAATGAACAGCATTCTTACATAGGTATTCCTCTTGTCCAGATTGGATAGGGCAGTGCGATAGCGATTGCATCATCTGTGGATCTATAGGGGCGGTAAGCACATTGAAGTGGGTCTAGGGTGTCAGGTAAGGTAGGGGTGATATGATCCCTAGCCTCTCAAAGCACTTCATGATGACAGAAGTGAGTGCTACGGGGCGATAGTCATTTAGTTTCTTGGGCACAGGAACAATGGTGGCCATCTTGAAGCATGTGGGGACAAAAGACTGGGATTGAATATGTCCATCTCACCCCTTCTCTCCACATCTTCTCGTCTCTCCAAGTCATCTGTATACTTCTGTATACTTCTGGCCCTTCTTTGGACACTGTGTTAACTAACCTCCAGACGAGCTTCAATGCCGTACAACTCTCCTTCCGTGGCTTCCAACTGCTATTAAATGCAAGTAAATCTAAATGCATGCTCTTCAACCGATTGCTGCCCGCACCTGCCCGCCCGTCCAGCATCACTACTCTGGAAGGTTCTGACTTAGAATATGTGGACAACTACAAATACCAAGGTGTCTGGTTAGACTGTAAACTCTCCTTCCAGACTCACATTAAACATCTCCAATCCAAAATAAAATCTAGAATTGGCTTCCTATTTCGCAAAAAAGCATCCTTCACTCATGCTGTCAAACATATCCTCGTAAAAAAGACCATCCTACCGATCCTCAACTTCGGCGATGTCATTTACAAAATAGCCTCCAACACTCTACTCAACAAATTGGATGCAGTCTATCACAGTGCCATCCGTTTTGTCACCAAAGCCCCATACACTACCCACCACTGCGACCTGTACACTCTCTTTGGCTGGCCCTCGCTTCATACTCGTCGCCAAACCCACTGGCTCCAGGTCATTTACAAGTCTCTACTAGGTAAAGCCCCGCCATATCTCAGCTCACTGGTCACCATAGCAGCAACCACCCATAGCACACGCTCCAGCAGGAGCATGTATATCTCACTGGTCATCCCCCAAAGCCAATTCCTACTTTGTCCACCTTTCCTTCCAGTTCTCTCCTGCCAATGACTGGAACTAACTACAAAAATCACTAAAGCTGGAGACACGTATCTCCCTCACTAGCTTTAAGCACCAGCTGTTAGAGCATCTCACAGATGCAGAGCCCATCTGTAAATAGCCCATCCAACTACCTCATCCCCATACTGTATTTATTTACCTCATCCTCATACTGTATTTATTTATTTATCTTGCTCCTTTGCACCCCAGTATCTCTACTTGCACATTCATCTTCTGCACATCTACCATTCCAGTGTTTAATTGCTATATTGTAATTACTTCCCCACCATGGCCTATTTATTGCCTTAACCTCCCTTATCTTACCTCATTTGCACACAATGTATATAGACTTTTTTTCTACTGTATTATTGACTGTATGTTTGTTTATTCCATGTGTAACTCTGTGTTGTTGTATGTGTCAAACTGCTTTGCTTTATCTTGGCCAGGTCACAGTTGTAAATCAGAACTTTTTCTCAACAAGCCTACCTGGTTAAATAAAGATTAAATAAAAAAATTAAAAATCTATCTCTCCTCCTCTCCTCATCTCCTAGTCATCTATTGCTATTCTTCTTCCCTCTTCCACTCCACCTTTGTATTAATGGACTGTGAGAGTAAGAGTCCCCCTCCCTCTCTCCATCCCTCTCACTCTACATTTCTCCCCTTTATCTCTCCTTCCCTCTCCCTCTACCCCTCCTTCTTCCCACCCTCTCTCTGTCCCTCTACTTCACTATAAATTTGCTAGATGCCAGAAGGGATTCTACCACCGCTATGAAATCCTCAACAGGTCTTGTAATGTCTTCATGGTCATCTGTGGGTTTCTAGTAAAGGCCCAAGAGAAGAGGATCATTTAAAAGGAAGCGAACACTCAAGTCAGACAATAGGCCAATCTGTCTGCTTCCTTAATTAAAACCCTAAGTGTCTTGTAATCAGGCGCAGATTTATGACATGATGAAATGAATTTCCTCTCCGTCCCTCCTCCTATGGGTTTCACTCCTCACCTCCGTTTCTCTCCTCTCCTCCATTTCTCTCCTCTCCTCCAAGTCCCCTTAGCCCTCCCTCTCTCCTTCAATCCCACTCCTCTCTCTCTCTCTCTCTCTCTCCCTCTCTCTCTCTCTACCTCTCTCTCTCTCTCTCTCTCTCTCTCTCCCTCTCTCTCTCTCTCTATATATATACAGTATATATATATATATATAAATATATATAGCTCTCTCTCTCTCTCAGTTAGGACACCTATAAATGTGTTACAGTCCTGTAGCTGACCATACAGTATGTGAAAGCCATCAAACCATACATGTCAGCCTGCAACGTGCATGTTTTTCATTATACAGTAGCTTACGAAAGTATTCACACCTCTTTGGCATTTTTCCTATTTTGTTGTCTTACAGCCTGGAATTTATATAGATTTTTGGGGGGGTTGTATCATTTGATTTACACAACATGTCTACCACTTTGAAGATGCAAAATATGTTTTATTGTGAAACAAACAATAAATAAGAAAACTTGAGTGTGTATAACTGTTCACCCTCCCAAAGTCAATACTTTGTTGAGACACCTTTTGCAGCAATTACAGCTGCAAGTCTCTTGGGGGTATGTCTCTATACGCTTGGCACATCTAGCCACTGAGATTTTTGCCCATTCTTCAAGGCAAAACTGCTCCAGCTCCTTCAAATTGGATGGGTTCCGCTGGTGTTCAGCAAACTTTAAGTCATACCACAGATTATCAATTGAATTGAGGTCTGGGCTTTGACTAGGCTATTCCAAGACATTTAAATGTTTCCATTAAACCACTCGAGTGTTTCTTTAGCAGTATGCTTAGGGTCATTGTCCTGCTGGAAGGTCAACCTCCATCCCAGTCAAATCTCTGGAAGACTGAAACAGTTTTCCCTCAAGAATTTATTTAGCTGTATTTAGCGCTATCCATCATTCCTTCAATTCTGACCAGTTTCCCAGTCCCTGCTGATGAAAAACATCCCCACAGCATGATGCTGCCACCACCATGCTTCACTGTGGGGATGGTATTCTCGGGGTGATGAGAGTTGTCGGGTTTGCGCCAGACATAGCGTTTTCCTAGATGGCCAAAAAGCTCAATTTTAGTCTCATCTGACCAGAGTACCTTCTTTCATATGTTTGGGGAGTCTCCCACAGGCCTTTTGGCGAACAGCAATGTTTTTTTCTGGCCACTCTTCCGTAAAGCCCAGCTCTGTGGAATGTATGGCTTAAGGTGGTCCTATGGACAATCTCCGCTGTGGAGCTTGCAGCTCCTTCAGGGTTATCTTTGGTCTATTTGTTGCCTCTCTGATTAATGCCCTCCTTGCCTGGACCGCAAGTTTTGGTGGGCAGCCCTCTCTTGGCAGATTTGTTGTGGTGCCCTATCCTTTCAATTCTTTAATAATTAATTTAATGGTGCTCCGTGGGATTTTCAAAGTTTCATATATTTTTTTATAACCCAACCCTGACCTGTACTTCTTCACAACTTTATCCCTGACCTGTTTGGAGAGCTCCTTGGTGCCGCTTGCTTTGTGGTCCCCCTTGATTAGTGGTGTTGCAGACTCTGGGGCCTTTCAGAACAGGTGTATGTATCTGAGATCATGTGACAGATCATGTGACACTTAGATTGCACACAGGTGAACTTTATTTAACAAATGTTGTGACTTCTAAAGGTAATTGATTGCACCAGATCTTATTTAGGGGCTTCATAGCAAAGGGGGTGAATACATATGTACACACCACTTTTCTGTTTTTTATTATGTATCATTTTTTTAAACAAGTTATTTTTTTCATTTCACTTCACCAATTTTGTCTATGTCCTTTACATGAAATCCAAATAAAAATATATTTAAATTACAGGTTGTAATGCAACAGAATAGGAAAAACGCCAAGGGGGATGAATACTTTTTCAAGGCACTGCAGGTGTGTTTGTGTGTGCGTGTGAGTGAGTGTATCTGGTTACAGTTCGTTAGCAGTAGAAGCTGACAACAGCTCTATGTCGTGGGCCTTGACATTTCTCTGTGTACGCTAGAAACTCACCATGTCACTAATGTGACATCTTACTAAGACCCCCGTCTATTCTGGGGGAGAGTAGTGTGTGTGGATTCATTTTTTTAATCAACCATAGTAGAAAGGTAGAGAAAGGTGTGTGTTTGGGGGGTGTGTTCATGAGTGTGTGTGTGGTTCCTTTTGGAACTTCGAAATTCAGCCCGTTGTCTCTGACCGCAGAGAGTTCTCTAGGGGGAACAGGATCCTCCACTACACCTACTCTGCTCTCCTCTGCTCTTATCTCTTCTCCTCTGCTCTTATCTCCTCTCCTCTGCTCTTATCTCCTCTCCTCTCTCATCCCAACATAACATGGGCCTCTCCCTGTCCACCTTTAAGTGGTAACCAAGGAAACAGCCAATCCCAGGAGAGCTGTGCATAATTAAATTAGAGCTCCTTTGTGTGTCAATTAATTAAAGACAGAGATAGGTCTTTAAGGTGGAAAGACTAGCTTGAGAGAGGGGGGTTAGAGAGAGAGAGAGAAACACGAATAGATATCTTTTTACTGCTATAGCACCTTGATAAATTAGCGACTGGCTAAGGCCACAGGACACTGTAATAAAGGGATGATAACAACCAGAACGATCCCAAAACACACACATCCATTTCCTCTCTTTCTCCCTGGTGTATGATTTATCTTTGCTCATATGTAACTGTTTAATCTCTAACCTGTCTGTCTGTCTGTCTTTCTGTCTGTCTGTCTGCCTGTGTGTCTGCCTGCCTGCCTGCCTGCCTGTCTGTCTGTCTGTCTGTCTGCGTGTCTGTCTGTCTGTCTGTCTGCCTGCGTGTCTGTCTGTCTGTCTGTCTGTCTGTCTGTCTGCCTGCCTGCCTGCCTGCCTGTCTGTCTGTCTGTCTAGGTGTGCGGCTGGACCGGGTGCGTGGTGGCAGACAGAAGTACAAGCGCCGGATAGACGCTGAGAACAGCCCCTACCTCAACCCTCAACTGGCCCTGCCTCCCAAAAAGCCATGTAAGGATACATACACACACACACACACACACACACACACACATATTTTGAAGACACACACACAGACATTGCGGAGATGTTCCTTCCTGGTAGTTATACACATGATCACACCTTGGAGGGTTTTTTGAAGGAGAGATGGGGAGAAGGAAAGAGAGAGAGACATACATATTAATGTCAACAGATGTAGTGTAACTTTCTGGGAGTGTAACTTCCTGAGGGGAAATGAATGTATGAGAACGCAAGGGCAAGTGATGAAGGGACAAGAGATAGAGAGGGAGACGAAAAGAGAGAGAGAGGCCTAATCCAGATGTTATCCACTCTGACAAAGACATCACTACATTTACTTTCTAGTCATTTAGCCGACACTCTTATCCAGAGCGACTTACAGTAGTGAGTGTTTACATGTAGGTCTTTTTGGTATCAAACCAATGGTACCGCTGTCCCACTCTCTCTCTCTCTCTCTCTCTCTCTCTCTCTCTCTCTCTCTCTCTCTCTCTCTCTCTCTCTCTCTCTCTCTCTCTCTCTCTCTCTCTCTCTCTCTCCTCTCTCTCTCTCTCTCCCTCTCTTTCTCTCTCCCTCTCTTTCTCTCTCCCTCTTTTTTCTCTCTCTCTCCCTCTCTCTCTCTCTCCGTCTCTCTCTCTCTCTCCCTCTCTTTCTCTCTCCCTCTCTTTCTCTCTCCCTCTCTCCCTCTCTTTCTCTCTCCCTCTCTTTCTCTATCCCTCTCTCCATCTCTCCCTCTCTCTCTCTCTCTCTCTCCATCTCTTTCTCTCTCCCTCTCTCTCTCTCTCTCCCTCTCTCTCTCTCCCTCCTTCTCTCTCTCCGTCTCTTTCTCTCTCCTCTCTGTCTCTCTCTCTCTCCCTCTCTTTCTCTCTCCCTCTCTTTCTCTCTCCCTCTCTTTCTCTCTCCCTCTCTTTCTCTCTCCGTCTCTCTCTCTCCCTCTCTTTCTCTCTCCCTCTCTTTCTCTCTCCGTCTCTCTCTCTCTCCCTCTCTTTCTCTCTCCCTCTCTTTCTCTCTCCATCTCTCTCTCTCTCTTCCTCTCTTTCTCTCTCTGTCTCTCTCTCTCTCCCTCTCTTTCTCTCTCCGTCTCTTTCTCTCTCAATTCAATTCAATTCAATTCAAGGGGCTTTATTGGCATGGGAAACATGTGTTAACATTGCCAAAGCAAGTAAGGTAAACAATAAAAATTAACAGTAGACATCACACATACAGAAGTTTCAAAACAATAAAGACATTGAAAATGTCATATTATATATATATATAGAGTGTTTTTACAAGGTACAAATTTGAAAGGACACAAGATAAAATAAATAAGCATAGATATGGGTTGTATTTACAATGGTGTTTGTTCCTCACTGGTTGCCCTTTTCTCGTGGCAACAGGTCACAAATCTTGCTGCTCTGATGGCACACTGTGGAATTTCACCCAGTAGATATGGGAGTTTTTCAAAATTGGATTTGTTTTCAAATTCTTTGTGGATCTGTGTAATCTGAGGGAAATATGTCTCTCTAATATGGTTATACATTGGGCAGGAGGTTAGGAAGTGCAGCTCAGTTTCCACCTCATCTCTCTCTGTCTCTTTCTCTCTCTCTGTCTCTTTCTCTCTCCCTCTCTTTCTCTCTCCGTCTCTCCCTCTCTCTCTCTCTCTCTCTCCCTCTCTTTCTCTCTCCCTCTCTTTCTCTCTCCGTCTCTCTCTTTCCCTCTCTTTCTCTCTCCGTCTCTCTCTCTCTCCCTCTCTTTCTCTCTCCCTCCCTTTCTCTCTCCCTCCCTTTCTCTCTCCCTCTCTTTCTCTCTCCATCTCTCTCTCACTCCCTCTCTTTCTCTCTCCCTCTCTTTCTCTCTCCATCTCTCTCTATCTCCCTCTCTTTCTCTATCCCTCTCTTTCTCTCTCTGTCTTTTTCTCTCTGTCTCTCTTTCTCTCTCCCTCTCTTTCTCTCTCCGTCTCTTTCTCTCTCCGTCTCTCTCATCAGCCATCTGCCACACATTGGGCAAACAGACAGACGCTATCTCTGTTCCTCTCCTCTCTCCTCTCTACTCTCCTCTCCCCACGAGGTGCTTACCAGCTCTGTCTCATAAACCCTTTTACTTAATGGTAGCATATTCTTGTGGAACACAATATGCTGTACTGCATAAAAGCTGAAGAAATAATCCGAATAATTATTGGAGGGAAAATCACATTAGGAATGTGGCTGCTGGAGTAACCCCGTGGCTTTATCCCACCTGATCCTGATCCTACTGCTAGCCAACACAGGCTTTACTCTGTCTGTCTGTCTCTCTCTCTCCTTCTCTCTCTCTCTCTCTCCTCTCTCTGTCTCTATCTCTCTCTCTCTCTCTCTCTCTCTCTCTCGCTCTCTCTCTCTCTCTTTCTCTCTCTGTCTCTCTCTCTCCTTCTCTCTCTCTCTCCCTCCTTCTCTCTCTCTCTCTCTCTCGCTCTCTCTCTCTCTCTTTCTCTCTCTGTCTCTCTCTCTCTCTTCTCTCTTCTCTCTCTTTCTTCTCTGTCTCTCTCTCTCTCTCTCTCTCTCGCTCTCTCTCTCTCTCTTTCTATCTGTCTCTCTCTCTCTTCTGTCTCTTTCTCTCTCTCTCCTTCTCTCTCTCTGTCTCTATCTTTCTTTCTCTCTCTCTCTCTCTCTCTTTCTCTCTCTTCTATTTCTTTTCTCTCTCTCTTCTCTCTCTTCTCTCTCTCTCTCTCTCTCTCTCTCTCTCTCTCTCTCTCTCTCCTCTATATATATATATATATATATATATATATATATATATATATATCTTTCTGTCTCTTTCTCTCTCTCTCTATCTTTCTCTCTCTCTCTCTCTCTCTCGCTCTCTCTCCCTCTATCTTTCTCTCTCGCTCTCTCTCTCAATGTCACCAAATCGAAACACGATTCAAGCTAGTCAGTGGATCAGAATTATGTCTTCCCTGTCTTCAACATTCCAACACTAGATTTATTTGAAGAAGTGAAGAAACATCCATTCCCCTCTATTGTTCATAAGCGGAGTGTATTAGCACTTATTGAGCCAGTATGGTGAATACCTACAGTAACAGCCCAGTACGTCCCAGGCCAAATGCAGCCGTCCACATTGATTATCCACACATAACAAAGGCTAGGGGAGTTGAAATGGGGTAGCATTGATTGTAATTAAGAAAACGTTAAATAAGATTTAGCTACAGACTGATAGAGCTCTAGTCTAGCCACTCTCTCTTTCTCTCTCTCTCTCTCTGTCTCTGTCCCTGGAGTAGGGGCTGCTCTAGTCGATATGCAAACAACCCCCTCTCTGCCTCACTCTATCCATCTATCTATCTCGGCCTATCTTGTTCTCTCCACCTCTCTTTTAATCACGTGCTCTCTCTCTCTCTCTCTTTCGACTTTGTGTATTTATCTAGTTTTGTGCCTCCATCTCTCTCTTCCCTCTCTCTCATCCCTGTCTCTCCCTTCCACCCCTCTCTCTTCCCTCTCTCTCTCTCATCCCTGTCTCTCCCTCCCACTCCTCTCTTCCCTCTCACTCTCTTTCCCTGTCTCTCTCTCTCTTTTTGTGCCTCCACCTCTCTCCATCTCTCTATCTCCCCATCTCCCCTCTCTCTCTCCATCTCACTTTCCATCTCTATATTCCCCCTCTCTCTCCTCTCTCCATCTCTCTATACTCTCTCTCTCCTCTCTCTTCATCTCTCTATGTCCCCCTTCACTCTCCTCTCTCTCCATCTCTCTCTCTCCATCTCTCCTCTCTTTCCATCTCTCTCTCTCCATCTCTCCTCTCTCTCCCTCCTCTCTCTCCATCTATCTCTCTCCTCTCTCTCCATCTCTCTCCTCTCTATATCTCCCTCTCTATCTCCCCCTCTCTCTCATCTCTCTCCATCTCTCTATATTCCCCCTCTCATCTCTCTCCATCTCTCTATATCCCCCCTCTCTCTTCTCTCTCCATCTCTCTCTCTCTCCATCTCTCTCTATTCTCTCTCCATCTTTCTCTCTCTCCCTCTCCCTCCTCCCTCAATACCCTCTCTCCCCTTTCTCCCCTCTCTCTCTCTCTCCCCTCTCCATCTCAGTGGTATTTTGGTTCAGTAGCTCATCATGATCATCTGTCATCTGGCTGCATGATTAAGCAGCAGATTCATTTGAATACAGGAGTGAGACTGCTACTAATTGTCCGTAGCGAGCTCATCTGCAGATATGATTTCATTGGAATTGTTTTTGTTTTTGTTTTATTTAACTTTCCCTGTGTCCTACATGATAAACAGTCCCCATGCCGTCTTCTTTTGTGTGAAACAATGCCTCTGTCACTGCCCTGTCTATGCCCCTCTAGTTCACTGTGCCAACTTGATTCAAACTGTTCCAACACATACATCCTTTTGTGAATATTGTATTTGGCTTGAGAAAATCCTTGAGCTTCCATCACGCTGTGCCAGTAATTTACAAAAAAAGACAACTGAAGAAATATAAAGCAAACTGTTGTGAAATGACAATAATATGATTGTTGCATTAATAGCATCATAGACCTCTACAATACCAGTAGAACATAGACATACCAGTAGAACTTACACAAACCAGTAGAACATATACATACCAGTAGAACGTACACATACCAGTAGAACATATACATACCAGTAGAACGTACACATACCAGTAGAACGTACACATACCAGTAGAACGTACACATACCAGTAGAACGTACACATACCAGTAGAACATATACATACCAGTAGAACGTAAACATACCAGTAGAACATACACATACCAGTAGAACGTACACATACCAGTAGAACGTACACATACCAGTAGAACGTACACATACCAGTAGAACGTACACATACCAGTAGAACGTATACATGCCAGTAGAACGTACACATACCAGTAGAATGTACACATACCAGTAGAACATATACATACCAGTAGAACGTACACATACCAGTAGAACATACACATACCAGTAGAACGTACACATGCCAGTAGAACGTAAACATACCAGTAGAACATACACATACCAGTAGAACATACACATACCAGTAGAACGTACACATACCAGTAGAACGTACACATGCCAGTAGAACGTAAACATACCAGTAGAACGTACACATACCAGTAGAACATACACATACCAGTAGAACGTACACATGCCAGTAGAACGTAAACATACCAGTAGAACATACACATACCAGTGGAACGTACACATGCCAGTAAAACGTACACATACCAGTGGAACGTACACATGCCAGTAAAACGTACACATACTAGTAGAACGTACACATACTAGTAGAACGTACACATATCCATCAGCTGAACCTATTCGGTTGTGATGTTAACAACACAACAGGATGGTGATCATCTCCTGAGTTTTCTCCATGTGTGGGTGTGTGTTGATTTGACCCTGTCTTTCTGTTCTCTCTCGGTGGTCACCCAGTTCCCTTTGGCTGCCTTGCAGATAACAAGATCGTGTCGCACCTGCTGGTGGCTGAACCAGAGAAGATCTACGCCATGCCAGACCCTACCGTCCCCGACAGTGACATCAAGGCCCTTACTACGCTTTGTGACCTGGCTGACAGAGAGCTGGTGGTCAACATTGGCTGGGCCAAACACATCCCAGGTACGGGACACACACACACACACACACACACACACAGACAGGCATGCACACAGACACACACACACACACACACACACACACACAGACACACACACACACACACACACACACACACACACACACACACACACACACACACACACACACACACACACACACACACACACACACACACACACACACACACATACACACACATACACACACATACACACTAAGCCCATCACAGGTACCCAGACATATCGACTGGGCTGAGAACATCCCAGGTACAGGATTACACACACACACACACACACACACACACACACACACACACACACACACATACTGTGCAAATCCCAGGTACAGCCATACTCAGACACAGAATCAACATTAATTTGGATGGTAACATCCCAGGTAAAACGTCAAATATACCCCTGGTACACAAAGTGACCCAAAACACCAACACAAGACTGTCAACATAGCTGTCCTCACAGAGCTCATCCCTGGTAAGACCCTCGTGCTGACCCCACCCCCACCTTACCACCACTCTCATGACCATTCTTCCATGTGTGTTTAGCACACAGAAAGGAAACATTTCCTTAGCAAAGCTCTTCCTTTACTGTTCATCTGAGTCGGAGCTGTGTGTGTGTGTGTGTGTGTGTGTGTGTGTGTGTGTGTGTGTGTGTGTGTGTGTGTGTGTGTGTGTGTGTGTGTGTGTGTGTGTGTGTGTGTGTGTGTGTGTGTGTGTGTGTGTGTGTGTGTGTGTGTGTGTGTGTGTGTGTGTGTGTGTGTGTGTGTGTGTGTGTGTGTGTGTGTGTGTGTGTGTGTGTGTGTTTCAACCTTGCGCCCATAAGTGTGTGTGTGTGGGGCAAATAGCTAATCTTGGTTTGTGGACTGACTGGTTTTAGCTGTGAGGTGCTGTACAGAGGCAGGGGAAATCTCTGATTAGCCTAGATTACAGAGAATATAGTCAGATTAAAACTCAAAGCTGGGGAGGAAGGATGGAGGGAGACAGGGGCTGTCACAACAGTAGTTGTTTTCTTGTCAAGATGTACAAACACACAGATAGTGTACACACATTCACACCAAGTGAGAGATGCAAACACACTTCTGAGTGGCACAGTGGTTTAAAAGGGCAGGGGAGACTAGCCCATGCAAGCTGCATTTAGTCAAATTAAGGCACTGCATCTCAGTGCAAGAGGCGTCGCTCCAGTCCCTGGTTCGTATCCAGGCTGTATCACATCCGTGCAGTTATTATAAATATACATTTTTTCGTAACTGACTTGACTAGTTAAATAATGGTTTAATAAAACAAAACATATAGATATATATTTAAATCACACAAACACACACATACACATTATTTGTGTGTTTATAGACTAGTACCGCTCTGCCAAGTAGATACACAGAAGAGGATGGAGCGCTGTAACAACGGCGTGTGTGTGTGTGTGTTAGAGCAGTGTGTGTGTGTGTGTGTGTGTGTGTGTGTGTGTGTGTGTGTGTGTTTGTGCACTGGGTGTGGAGCGATTGCTCGGCGGAGGAGAGATGATGGCAGGATTAGACTGAGGAATTCTGCAACAATGGAGGAGGATGGAGCTCGTCATCTCTCGCTCCTCTCATCTGTGTGTGTGTGTGTGTGTGTGTGTGTGTGTGTGTGTGTGTGTGTGTGTGTGTGTGTGTGTGTGTGTGTGTGTGTGTGTGTGTGTGTGTGTGTGTGTGTGTGTGTGTGTGTGTGTGTGTGTGTGTGTGTGTGTTTGTCGGAGGCAGGGGTTGCCACCAAATCATGATGAAAACCACACTGCATCCATGGAGAAGTGATCTTATGCTCTCTCTCTCTCTCACACACACAC
>NC_088232.1:42873966-42876466 GCF_036934945.1 Oncorhynchus masou masou | reverse complement strand
AGTGGCACAGCTAACACTGCGATGCAGTGCCTTAGACCACTGCACCACTCGGGAGACTTTGTTGTTTGATATTTGCTGTAGATTTGGCCAGTGTTGTGTGTTAATTAATCATGGTGTGTGTTTGTTTGTGTGTGCGTGTGTGTGTGTCTAATCTAATCAAATTTTATTGGTCACATATTTGACAGATGTTATTGCGGGTGTAGCCGAAATGCTTGTGTTTCTAGCTCCAACAGTGCCTAGTCTATGCATATAGGGCAGCAGCCTCTAAGGTGCAGAGTTGCGTAACCCCGTGGAAGCGGCTAGTGATGGCTATTTAACAGTCTAATGATAGAAGCTATTTTTCAGTCTCTCGGTCCCAGCTTTGATGCACCTGTTCTGACCTTGTCTTCTGGATGATAGCGAGGTGAACAGGTCGTGGCTCGGGTGGTTGATGTCCTTGATGATCTTTTTGGCATTCCTGTGACATCGGGTGCTGTAGGTGTCCTGGAGGGCAGGTAGTTTCCCCCGGTGATGTGTTGGGCAGACCACACAACCCTCTGGAGAGCCCTGCGGTTGTGGGTAGGGCTCTCCAGAGGGTCATGTGGTCTGCCCAACATATCAACGTACCAACCGGTAAAACAGCCCGACAGGATGCTCTCAATTGTGCATCTGTAAAAGTTTGTGAGGGTTTTAGGTGCCAAGCCAAATTTCTTCAACCTCCTGAGGTTGAAGAGGCACTGTTGCACCTTCTTCACCACAGTGTCTGTGCGAGTGGACGATTACAAATCATCAGTGATGTGTATGCCAAGGAACTTGAAGCTTTCCACCTTCTCCACTGATGTCCAGTCGATGTGGATAGGGGCGTGCTACCTCGGCTGTTTCCTGAAGTCCACGATCAGTTCATTTGTTTTGTTGACGTTGAGTAACAGATTATTATCCTGGCACCCTGGGAGAGTTCCCAGGGCCCTCACCTCCTTCCTGTAGGCTCTTGTCATTGTTGGTAATCAGGTCTACTACTGTTGTGTCGTCTGCAAACTTGATGATTGAGTTGGAGGCGTGCGTGGCCACGCAGTCATGGGGGAACAGGGAACAGGGAGTACAGGAGGGGGCTGAGCACACACCCTTGTGGGGCCCCTATGTTGAGGATCAGCGAATTGGAGGTGTTGTTTCCTGCCTTCACCACCTGGTGGTGGCCTGTCAGGAAGTCCAGGGCCCCGAGCTTAATGATGAGTTTGGAGGGTACTATGGTGTTGAAGCTGAGCTGTAGTCAATGAACAGCATTCTTACATAGGTATTCCTCTTATCCAGATGGGATAGGGCAGTGTTCAGTGCGATAGCGATTGCATCGTCTGTGGATCTATAGGGGCGGTAAGCACATTGAAGTGGGTCTATGGTGTCAGGTAAGGTAGAGGTGATATGATCCCTAGCCTCTCAAAGCACTTCATGATGACAGAAGTGAGTGCTACGGGGCGATAGTCATTTAGTTCAGTTACCTTTGCTTTCTTGGGTACAGGAACAATGTTGGACATCTCGAAGCAAGTGGGGACAGAAGCCTGGGATAGGGAGAGATTGTCCATAAACACATACTCTGAGGACGTGGCTGCCGTCTGGGCCGGCAGCCTTGTGAGGGTTAACACGCTTAAATGTCTTACCCAGGTCGGCCACGGAGAAGGAGAGCCCACAGTCCTTGGTAGCGGGCCGCGTCGGTGGCACTGTGTTATCCTCAAAGCGGGCGAAGGTGTTTAGCTGGTCCGGAAGCAAGATGTTGTGGTCCGTCATTGTCTGTAGACCCTGTGTGTGTGTGTGTGTGTGTGTGTGTGTGTGTGTGTGTGTGTGTGTGTGTGTGTGTGTGTGTGTGTGTGTGTGTGTGTGTGTGTGTGTGTGTGTGTGTGTCAGAGCCCTGATGAGTATTTATCCGTTAACTCCCTGTACTATCTGATTCCACATGAATTTGTCTGAGCTGTGCGCTTCGTATCTTTGCCTACTTTAATATGGGCACAGTGGAAGATAACACATTTAAAGAATGACGTGTCGTTTTCAAGTGTGCCGCGGTCCCCTAGCCAGCCAAACAAACAGCCAGTGTTTGTGAATGAATACAAATATTGATTAAATCAAATTATCAAAAGAATGTTTGATATCAGGTCCCGGAATGTGGATTAAGTTTAGCATTCTTATTAGATGAAACCCCGGGCGTTGTTGGTCCATGTCTGACACTGAGGCATCTCAGACATCTCTCTCCATCTCTCTTCTCTCCTTCTTTCTTTTCTCTCTCAGTCCCTTTGCTTGTCTTTTTTTCTGTTTATCTCCTTTTCTCCTCCCTCATCTCCTCTTTTTTTTCCTTTCCTCTCTATGGACTTATCTTCTCCCTTTCTCATCTCTCCTTCTGAGGATGTTTCTTGCCTGTCTCTCTTTTGACTTCCAGAATCTCACCAGTCAATTTGTACAAGGTAGGAGGTTCTGCCTCTACTCAATAACCCTCTGCTCCTGTTAATGTCGTCTGATTCACATCTCACCAGCTGCT